>NW_026776694.1:0-105000 GCF_030936135.1 Gavia stellata | reverse complement strand
TGCCTCACCACGGACCAGCATGGGCCTCGGCCGCCATCGGCCGCGCGGGCAACCGTCCCGAACGGGCGGAAAAACGGCCAAACACGCCGAGGCAACCGCCACAACGGCCGCCAAGCGCCCCAGCCGCGCGGGTCGAGTCGCGCTCGTACTGCCCTGACCGCGAGCCACCGCTCGCGCATATACAACGTACCACTAAGTCCACAGCCCCTGCGAACTCCAAGAGCGCTAACTCCTCCCGCCGGGGAGGCCCGCCAATGACGCTGCCTGTTACGATGACGTAACTGGAGGCAGCGCGACACATCCCCGCGAGCGGCGCGGCAAACAGGTCTACCGTTCAGCTCGAGAACTGCGACCAAGTCCCGCCGGAGCCCGGTAGACGTGGCGGCCGGCGCCGGAGCCCGGTAGACGTGGCGGCCGGCGCCGGAGCCCGGTAGACGAGGCGGCCGGCGCCGGAGCCCGGTAGACGAGGGGCGGCCGGCGGCCGGAGGCGGCGGCGCCGGAGCCCGTAGACGAGGCGGCCGGCGCCGGAGCCCGGTAGACGAGGCGGCCGGCGCCGGAGCCCGGTAGACGTGGCGGCCGGCGCCTGAGCCCGGTAGACGTGGCGGCCGGCGCCGGAGCCCGGTAGACGTGGCGGCCGGCGCCGGAGCCCGGTAGACGTGGCGGCCGGCGCCGGAGCCCGGTAGACCTGTCAAACGGGGCCGGAGCCCGGCAGACGTGGCGGCCGGCGCCCGAGCCCGGCAGACCCGTCGGCCGGCGCCCGAGCCCCGTAGACCCGTCGGCCGGCGCCGAGCCCGGTAGACCGTTCGGCCGGCGCCCGAGCCCGGCAGACCCGTCGGCCGGCGCCCGAGCCCGGTAGACCGTTCGGCCGGCGCCCGAGCCCGGCAGACCCGTCGGCCAGCGCCCAAGCCCGGCGGGCCCGTCGGCCGCGCCGAGCCCGGTGGACCCGTCGGCCGGCCCTCGAGCCCGGTAGACCCGCCGTCCGGCGCCCAAGCCCAGTAGACCGTTCGGTCAGCGCCCGAGCCGGCAGACCCGTTGGCCGGCGCCGGGGCCCGGTAGACCCGTCGGTCGGCGCCCGAGCCCCGTAGGCCCGTCGGCTGGCGCCCGAGCCCCGTAGGCCCACCGCCCGGGCGCCCGAGCCCGGTAGACCCGTCGGCCGGTGCCAGAGCCTGCTAGACCTGGCGACCGGCTGGCTGACCTGGAAGGAAGGAAGGAAGGAAGGAAGGAAGGAAGGAAGGAAGGAAGGAGGGAAGTAAGGAAGGAAGGAAGGCAGGCAGGCAGGCAGGCAGGCGTGGAAGCGAGTAAAGAAACGGGTAATGTGCTGGAAACGGTACGCACGCGTGCGATTCTCTATTTACTAGTAAATTAAATGCACGGTCGTTAACGAAGAGCAGCAGTTCCTTAAGGCATGGTCAGCCCAGCCTGAGCGTTTCCCGTTTCGTTTTTTTTTCTTTTACTCCTCGTCGTCGTCGTCGTTTCTCGCCGGCGCCGCGAACTACGATCGAGTCGTGACAGAATGTAGTAGCTCAGAAAAATTAAGACCGGCGAACGCACTCGAGAGCGCCGCCGCCGTTTTTCTCGAACGTGCGTTCCTTCGTGTGAGGAGGTCGATGACGACGAACGACGGACGGAGAGAAAGGAGGGTCACGAAAGCGCTCGGAAGAGTTACCGGTCGGACGACGTCTGAATTAGGCACAACGGAGCGGTCAGCAGTCTCGGCGCCGCCGTACCCTGAGTCACGGGAGGGTGGGAAGGCTCCGCAGAGGGACCTGGACAGGCTGGCTGGCTCGCTCCAGGGCCAATTGTAGGAGCTTTGACAAGGCCAAGTGCCCGGTCCTGTGCTTTGGTCACGACGACCCCCAGGCAACGCTAGGGGCTTGGGGACAGGTGGCTGGAAAGCTGCCCTGCAGAAAAGGCCCCGGGGGTGTATGTCGACAGCCGGCTGAAGAGGGCCCAGCAGCGTGCCCGAGCGGCCAAGGCGGCCAAGAGCCTCCTGGCCTGGATCGCAAAGAGTGTGGCCAGCGGGACCAGGGGAGCGATCGTGCCCCTGTACTCGGCGCCGCTGAGGCTGCCCCTCGAATACTGAGTTCAGCTTTAGGCCCCTGGCTACGAGAAGGACATTGAGGTGCCGGAGCGTGTCCCGAGGAGGGCGGCGAAGCTGCGAGGGCTCTGGAGCACAGCTCTTCTAGAGGAGCGGCGGAGGGAGCTGGGCTTGTTCAGCCTGGGGAAGAGGAGGCTGAGGGGAGACCTCATCGCTTCTACAATTGCCTGAAAGGAGGTTGCGGAGCGGTGGGTGTTGGCCACTTCTCCCCAGGGACGGGCGACGGGACGAGAGGAAGCGGCCTCAGGTCGCGCCAGGGGAGGTTTAGACGCCGTATGAGGACAAAGTTCTGGACTGAGAGAGCGGTGAGACACTGGAAGAAACTGCCCAGGGAAGTGGTGGACTCACCATCCCCGGAGGTAGGTGTTCAAGGAACGTGT
The DNA here is from genome assembly GCF_030936135.1 of Gavia stellata. Lineage (NCBI taxonomy): Eukaryota > Metazoa > Chordata > Aves > Gaviiformes > Gaviidae > Gavia > Gavia stellata. Next base: position 102,522 of record NW_026776694.1, on the reverse strand, counting down.
GGACGAGGCCTTGTGGGACACGGCTTAATGGGCATGGCAGTCTTTTCCAACCTGTGTGATTGTGTGATTCTGGGAGTGCGAGCAGGGTAGCCTGGTGTACCCCCCCCGAGTGCGGGCAAGGAGGCCTGTTCTACCCCGAGTGCGGGCGGCCGACTGGACGCAGAGTGCGGGCAGGGCGGCCAGGTGTACCCCGAGTGCGTGCAGGGAGGCCCCGAGTACCCCGAGTGCGGGCAAGGAGGCCAGGTCTATCCCCGAGTACCCCGAGTGCGGGCAAGGAGGCCAGGTCTACCCCTGAGTACCCCGAGTGCGGGCAAGGAGGCCAGGTCTAGCCCGAGTACCCCGAGTGCCGGCAGGGCGGCCAGGTCTAGTCCGAGTACCCCGAGTGCCGGCAGGGCGGCCAGGTCTAGCCCGAGTGCGGGCAGGGCGGCCCGGTGTACGTCGAGTGCGGGCAAGGCGGCCAAGTCTACTGCGAGTGCGGGCAGGGCAACAGGTCTACCCCCTGGGGGGGAAGGGCGGCCAGGACTACCCGAATGAGGGCAGGGACGAGAGGTCTACCCCGGTATCGGGCAGGGCGGCCAGGTATAGCCCGGCAGCGGGCAGGGCGGCCCGTTGTACCCTGAGTCGCTGGAGGGTTGGAAGGCTCCGCAGAGGGACCTGGACAGGCTGGCTGGCTCGCTCCAGGGCCAATTGTAGGAGCTTTGACAAGGCCAAGTGCCCGGTCCTGCGCTTTGGTCACGACGACCCCCAGGCAACGCTAGGGGCTTGGGGACAGGTGGCTGGAAAGCTGCCCTGCAGAAAAGGCCCCGGGGGTGTCTGTCGACAGCCGGCTGAAGAGGGCCCAGCAGCGTGCCCGAGCGGCCAAGGCGGCCAAGAGCCTCCTGGCCTGGATCGCAAAGAGTGTGGCCAGCGGGACCAGGGGAGCGATCGTGCCCTGTACTCGGCGCCGCTGAGGCTGCCCCTCGAATACTGAGTTCAGCTTTAGGCCCCTGGCTACGAGAAGGACATTGAGGTGCCGGAGCGTGTCCCGAGGAGGGCGGCGAAGCTGGCGAGGGCTCTGGAGCACAGCTCTTCTAGAGGAGCGGCGGAGGGAGCTGGGCTTGTTCAGCCTGGGGAAGAGGAGGCTGAGGGGAGACCTCATCGCTTCCTACAATTGCCTGAAAGGAGGTTGCGGAGCGGTGGGTGTTGGCCACTTCTCCCCAGGGACGGGCGACGGGACGAGAGGAAGAGGCCTCAGGTCGTGCCAGGGGAGGTTTAGATGCCGTATGAGGACAAAGTTCTGGACTGAGAGAGCGGTGAGACACTGGAAGAAACTGCCCAGGGAAGTGGTGGACTCACCATCCCCGGAGGTAGGTGTTCAAGGAACGTGTGGACGAGGCCTTGTGGGACACGGCTTAATGGGCATGGCAGTCTTTTCCAACCTGTGTGATTGTGTGATTCTGGGAGTGCGAGCAGGGTAGCCTGGCGTACCCCCCCCGAGTGCGGGCAAGGAGGCCTGTTCTACCCCGAGTGCGGGCGGCCGACTGGACGCAGAGTGCGGGCAGGGCGGCCAGGTGTACCCCGAGTGCGTGCAGGGAGGCCCCGAGTACCCCCGAGTGCGGGCAAGGAGGCCAGGTCTATCCCCGAGTACCCCGAGTGCGGGCAAGGAGGCCAGGTCTACCCCTGAGTACCCCGAGTGCGGGCAAGGAGGCCAGGTCTAGCCCGAGTACCCCGAGTGCCGGCAGGGCGGCCAGGTCTAGTCCGAGTACCCCGAGTGCCGGCAGGGCGGCCAGGTCTAGCCCGAGTGCGGGCAGGGCGGCCCGGTGTACGTCGAGTGCGGGCAAGGCGGCCAAGTCTACTGCGAGTGCGGGCAGGGCAACAGGTCTACCCCCTGGGGGGAAGGGCGGCCAGGACTACCCGAATGAGGGCAGGGACGAGAGGTCTACCCCGGTATCGGGCAGGGCGGCCAGGTATAGCCCGGCAGCGGGCAGGGCGGCCCGTTGTACACTGAGTCGCTGGAGGGTTGGAAGGCTCCGCAGAGGGACCTGGACAGGCTGGCTGGCTCGCTCCAGGGCCAATTGTAGGAGCTTTGACAAGGCCAAGTGCCCGGTCCTGCGCTTTGGTCACGACGACCCCCAGGCAACGCTAGGGGCTTGGGGACAGGTGGCTGGAAAGCTGCCCTGCAGAAAAGGCCCCGGGGGTGTCTGTCGACAGCCGGCTGAAGAGGGCCCAGCAGCGTGCCCGAGCGGCCAAGGCGGCCAAGAGCCTCCTGGCCTGGATCGCAAAGAGTGTGGCCAGCGGGACCAGGGGAGCGATCGTGCCCCTGTACTCGGCGCCGCTGAGGCTGCCCCTCGAATACTGAGTTCAGCTTTAGGCCCCTGGCTACGAGAAGGACATTGAGGTGCCGGAGCGTGTCCCGAGGAGGGCGGCGAAGCTGGCGAGGGCTCTGGAGCACAGCTCTTCTAGAGGAGCGGCGGAGGGAGCTGGGCTTGTTCAGCCTGGGGAAGAGGAGGCTGAGGGGAGACCTCATCGCTTCCTACAATTGCCTGAAAGGAGGTTGCGGAGCGGTGGGTGTTGGCCACTTCTCCCCAGGGACGGGCGACGGGACGAGAGGAAGCGGCCTCAGGTCGCGCCAGGGGAGGTTTAGACGCCGTATGAGGACAAAGTTCTGGACTGAGAGAGCGGTGAGACACTGGAAGAAACTGCCCAGGGAAGTGGTGGACTCACCATCCCCGGAGGTAGGTGTTCAAGGAACGTGTGGACGAGGCCTTGTGGGACACGGCTTAATGGGCATGGCAGTCTTTTCCAACCTGTGTGATTGTGTGATTCTGGGAGTGCGAGCAGGGTAGCCTGGTGTACCCCCCCCGAGTGCGGGCAAGGAGGCCTGTTCTACCCCGAGTGCGGGCAGCCGACTGGACGCAGAGTGCGGGCAGGGCGGCCAGGTGTACCCCGAGTGCGTGCAGGGAGGCCCCGAGTACCCCGAGTGCGGGCAAGGAGGCCAGGTCTACCCCCGAGTACCCCGAGTGCGGGCAAGGAGGCCAGGTCTACCCCTGAGTACCCCGAGTGCGGGCAAGGAGGCCAGGTCTAGCCCGAGTACCCCGAGTGCCGGCAGGGCGGCCAGGTCTAGCCCGAGTGCGGGCAGGGCGGCCCGGTGTACGTCGAGTGCGGGCAAGGCGGCCAAGTCTACTGCGAGTGCGGGCAGGGCAACAGGTCTACCCCCTGGGGGGAAGGGCGGCCAGGACTACCCGAATGAGGGCAGGGACGAGAGGTCTACCCCGGTATCGGGCAGGGCGGCCAGGTATAGCCCGGCAGCGGGCAGGGCGGCCCGTTGTACCCTGAGTCGCTGGAGGGTCGGAAGGCTCCGCAGAGGGACCTGGACAGGCTGGCTGGCTCGCTCCAGGGCCAATTGTAGGAGCTTTGACAAGGCCAAGTGCCCGGTCCTGCGCTTTGGTCACGACGACCCCCAGGCAACGCTAGGGGCTTGGGGACAGGTGGCTGGAAAGCTGCCCTGCAGAAAAGGCCCCGGGGGTGTCTGTCGACATCCGGCTGAAGAGGGCCCAGCAGCGTGCCCGAGCGGCCAAGGCGGCCAAGAGCCTCCTGGCCTGGATCGCAAAGAGTGTGGCCAGCGGGACCAGGGGAGCGATCGTGCCCCTGTACTCGGCGCCGCTGAGGCTGCCCCTCGAATACTGAGTTCAGCTTTAGGCCCCTGGCTACGAGAAGGACATTGAGGTGCCGGAGCGTGTCCCGAGGAGGGCGGCGAAGCTGGCGAGGGCTCTGGAGCACAGCTCTTCTAGAGGAGCGGCGGAGGGAGCTGGGCTTGTTCAGCCTGGGGAAGAGGAGGCTGAGGGGAGACCTCATCGCTTCCTACAATTGCCTGAAAGGAGGTTGCGGAGCGGTGGGTGTTGGCCACTTCTCCCCAGGGATGGGCGACGGGACGAGAGGAAGAGGCCTCAGGTCGTGCCAGGGGAGGTTTAGATGCCGTATGAGGACAAAGTTCTGGACTGAGAGAGCGGTGAGACACTGGAAGAAACTGCCCAGGGAAGTGGTGGACTCACCATCCCCGGAGGTAGGTGTTCAAGGAACGTGTGGACGAGGCCTTGTGGGACACGGCTTAATGGGCATGGCAGTCTTTTCCAACCTGTGTGATTGTGTGATTCTGGGAGTGCGAGCAGGGTAGCCTGGTGTACCCCCCCCGAGTGCGGGCAAGGAGGCCTGTTCTACCCCGAGTGCGGGCGGCCGACTGGACGCAGAGTGCAGGCAGGGCGGCCAGGTGTACCCCGAGTGCGTGCAGGGAGGCCCCGAGTACCCCCGAGTGCGGGCAAGGAGGCCAGGTCTACCCCTGAGTACCCCGAGTGCGGGCAAGGAGGCCAGGTCTAGCCCGAGTACCCCGAGTGCCGGCAGGGCGGCCAGGTCTAGTCCGAGTACCCCGAGTGCCGGCAGGGCGGCCAGGTCTAGCCCGAGTGCGGGCAGGGCGGCCCGGTGTACGTCGAGTGCGGGCAAGGCGGCCAAGTCTACTGCGAGTGCGGGCAGGGCAACAGGTCTACCCCCTGGGGGGAAGGGCGGCCAGGACTACCCGAATGAGGGCAGGGACGAGAGGTCTACCCCGGTATCGGGCAGGGCGGCCAGGTATAGCCCAGCAGCGGGCAGGGCGGCCCGTTGTACACTGAGTCGCTGGAGGGTCGGAAGGCTCCGCAGAGGGACCTGGACAGGCTGGCTGGCTCGCTCCAGGGCCAATTGTAGGAGCTTTGACAAGGCCAAGTGCCCGGTCCTGCGCTTTGGTCACGACGACCCCCAGGCAACGCTAGGGGCTTGGGGACAGGTGGCTGGAAAGCTGCCCTGCAGAAAAGGCCCCGGGGGTGTCTGTCGACAGCCAGCTGAAGAGGGCCCAGCAGCGTGCCCGAGCGGCCAAGGCGGCCAAGAGCCTCCTGGCCTGGATCGCAAAGAGTGTGGCCAGCGGGACCAGGGGAGCGATCGTGCCCCTGTACGTGGCGCCGCTGAGGCTGCCCCTCGAATACTGAGTTCAGCTTTAGGCCCCTGGCTACGAGAAGGACATTGAGGTGCCGGAGCGTGTCCCGAGGAGGGCGGCGAAGCTGGCGAGGGCTCTGGAGCACAGCTCTTCTAGAGGAGCGGCGGAGGGAGCTGGGCTTGTTCAGCCTGGGGAAGAGGAGGCTGAGGGGAGACCTCATCGCTTCCTACAATTGCCTGAAAGGAGGTTGCGGAGCGGTGGGTGTTGGCCACTTCTCCCCAGGGACGGGCGACGGGACGAGAGGAAGCGGCCTCAGGTCGCGCCAGGGGAGGTTTAGACGCCGTATGAGGACAAAGTTCTGGACTGAGAGAGCGGTGAGACACTGGAAGAAACTGCCCAGGGAAGTGGTGGACTCACCATCCCCAGAGGTAGGTGTTCAAGGAACGTGTGGACGAGGCCTTGTGGGACACGGCTTAATGGGCATGGCAGTCTTTTCCAACCTGTGTGATTGTGTGATTCTGGGAGTACGAGCAGGGTAGCCTGGTGTACCCCCCCCGAGTGCGGGCAAGGAGGCCTGTTCTACCCCGAGTGCGGGCGGCCGACTGGACGCAGAGTGCGGGCAGGGCGGCCAGGTGTACCCCGAGTGCGTGCAGGGAGGCCCCGAGTACCCCGAGTGCGGGCAAGGAGGCCAGGTCTACCCCCGAGTACCCCGAGTGCGGGCAAGGAGGCCCGGTCTACCCCTGAGTACCCCGAGTGCGGGCAAGGAGGCCAGGTCTAGCCCGAGTACCCCGAGTGCCGGCAGGGCGGCCAGGTCTAGTCCGAGTACCCCGAGTGCCGTCAGGGCGGCCAGGTCTAGCCCAAGTGCGGGCAGGGCGGCCCGGTGTACGTCGAGTGCGGGCAAGGCGGCCAAGTCTACTGCGAGTGCGGGCAGGGCAACAGGTCTACCCCCTGGGGGGAAGGGCGGCCTGGACTACCTGAATGAGGGCAGGGACGAGAGGTCTACCCCGGTATCGGGCAGGGCGGCCAGGTATAGCCCGGCAGCGGGCAGGGCGGCCCGTTGTACCCTGAGTCGCTGGAGGGTCGGAAGGCTCTGCAGAGGGACCTGGACAGGCTGGCTGGCTCGCTCCAGGGCCAATTGTAGGAGCTTTGACAAGGCCAAGTGCCCGGTCCTGCGCTTTGGTCACGACGACCCCCAGGCAACGCTAGGGGCTTGGGGACAGGTGGCTGGAAAGCTGCCCTGCAGAAAAGGCCCCGGGGGTGTCTGTCGACAGCCGGCTGAAGAGGGCCCAGCAGCGTGCCCGAGCGGCCAAGGCGGCCAAGAGCCTCCTGGCCTGGATCGCAAAGAGTGTGGCCAGCGGGACCAGGGGAGCGATCGTGCCCCTGTACTCGGCGCCGCTGAGGCTGCCCCTCGAATACTGAGTTCAGCTTTAGGCCCCTGGCTACGAGAAGGACATTGAGGTGCCGGAGCGTGTCCCGAGGAGGGCGGCGAAGCTGGCGAGGGCTCTGGAGCACAGCTCTTCTAGAGGAGCGGCGGAGGGAGCTGGGCTTGTTCAGCCTGGGGAAGAGGAGGCTGAGGGGAGACCTCATCGCTTCCTACAATTGCCTGAAAGGAGGTTGCGGAGCGGTGGGTGTTGGCCACTTCTCCCCAGGGACGGGCGACGGGACGAGAGGAAGCGGCCTCAGGTCGCGCCAGGGGAGGTTTAGACGCCGTATGAGGACAAAGTTCTGGACTGAGAGAGCGGTGAGACACTGGAAGAAACTGCCCAGGGAAGTGGTGGACTCACCATCCCCGGAGGTAGGTGTTCAAGGAACGTGTGGACGAGGCCTTGTGGGACACGGCTTAATGGGCATGGCAGTCTTTTCCAACCTGTGTGATTGTGTGATTCTGGGAGTGCGAGCAGGGTAGCCTGGTGTACCCCCCCCGAGTGCGGGCAAGGAGGCCTGTTCTACCCCGAGTGCGGGCGGCCGACTGGACGCAGAGTGCGGGCAGGGCGGCCAGGTGTACCCCGAGTGCGTGCAGGGAGGCCCCGAGTACCCCGAGTGCGGGCAAGGAGGCCAGGTCTACCCCCGAGTACCCCGAGTGCGGGCAAGGAGGCCAGGTCTACCCCTGAGTACCCCGAGTGCGGGCAAGGAGGCCAGGTCTAGCCCGAGTACCCCGAGTGCCGGCAGGGCGGCCAGGTCTAGCCCGAGTGCGGGCAGGGCGGCCCGGTGTACGTCGAGTGCGGGCAAGGCGGCCAAGTCTACTGCGAGTGCGGGCAGGGCAACAGGTCTACCCCCTGGGGGGAAGGGCGGCCAGGACTACCCGAATGAGGGCAGGGACGAGAGGTCTACCCCGGTATCGGGCAGGGCGGCCAGGTATAGCCCAGCAGCGGGCAGGGCGGCCCGTTGTACACTGAGTCGCTGGAGGGTCGGAAGGCTCCGCAGAGGGACCTGGACAGGCTGGCTGGCTCGCTCCAGGGCCAATTGTAGGAGCTTTGACAAGGCCAAGTGCCCAGTCCTGCGCTTTGGTCACGACGACCCCCAGGCAACGCTAGGGGCTTGGGGACAGGTGGCTGGAAAGCTGCCCTGCAGAAAAGGCCCCGGGGGTGTCTGTCGACAGCCGGCTGAAGAGGGCCCAGCAGCATGCCCGAGCGGCCAAGGCGGCCAAGAGCCTCCTGGCCTGGATCGCAAAGAGTGTGGCCAGCGGGACCAGGGGAGCGATCGTGCCCCTGTACTCGGCGCCGCTGAGGCTGCCCCTCGAATACTGAGTTCAGCTTTAGGCCCCTGGCTACGAGAAGGACATTGAGGTGCCGGAGCGTGTCCCGAGGAGGGCGGCGAAGCTGGCGAGGGCTCTGGAGCACAGCTCTTCTAGAGGAGCGGCGGAGGGAGCTGGGCTTGTTCAGCCTGGGGAAGAGGAGGCTGAGGGGAGACCTCATCGCTTCCTACAATTGCCTGAAAGGAGGTTGCGGAGCGGTGGGTGTTGGCCACTTCTCCCCAGGGACGGGCGACGGGACGAGAGGAAGAGGCCTCAGGTCGTGCCAGGGGAGGTTTAGACGCCGTATGAGGACAAAGTTCTGGACTGAGAGAGCGGTGAGACACTGGAAGAAACTGCCCAGGGAAGTGGTGGACTCACCATCCCCGGAGGTAGGTGTTCAAGGAACGTGTGGACGAGGCCTTGTGGGACACGGCTTAATGGGCATGGCAGTCTTTTCCAACCTGTGTGATTGTGTGATTCTGGGAGTGCGAGCAGGGTAGCCTGGTGTACCCCCCCCGAGTGCGGGCAAGGAGGCCTGTTCTACCCCGAGTGCGGGCGGCCGACTGGACGCAGAGTGCGGGCAGGGCGGCCAGGTGTACCCCGAGTGCGTGCAGGGAGGCCCCGAGTACCCCCGAGTGCGGGCAAGGAGGCCAGGTCTACCCCCGAGTACCCCGAGTGCGGGCAAGGAGGCCAGGTCTACCCCTGAGTACCCCGAGTGCGGGCAAGGAGGCCAGGTCTACCCCTGAGTACCCCGAGTGCCGGCAGGGCGGCCAGGTCTAGTCCGAGTACCCCGAGTGCCGGCAGGGCGGCCAGGTCTAGCCCGAGTGCGGGCAGGGCGGCCCGGTGTACGTCGAGTGCGGGCAAGGCGGCCAAGTCTACTGCGAGTGCGGGCAGGGCAACAGGTCTACCCCCTGGGGGGAAGGGCGGCCTGGACTACCTGAATGAGGGCAGGGACGAGAGGTCTACCCCGGTATCGGGCAGGGCGGCCAGGTATAGCCCGGCAGCGGGCAGGGCGGCCCGTTGTACCCTGAGTCGCTGGAGGGTCGGAAGGCTCCGCAGAGGGACCTGGACAGGCTGGCTGGCTCGCTCCAGGGCCAATTGTAGGAGCTTTGACAAGGCCAAGTGCCCGGTCCTGCGCTTTGGTCACGACGACCCCCAGGCAACGCTAGGGGCTTGGGGACAGGTGGCTGGAAAGCTGCCCTGCAGAAAAGGCCCCGGGGGTGTCTGTCGACAGCCGGCTGAAGAGGGCCCAGCAGCGTGCCCGAGCGGCCAAGGCGGCCAAGAGCCTCCTGGCCTGGATCGCAAAGAGTGTGGCCAGCGGGACCAGGGGAGCGATCGTGCCCCTGTACTCGGCGCCGCTGAGGCTGCCCCTCGAATACTGAGTTCAGCTTTAGGCCCCTGGCTACGAGAAGGACATTGAGGTGCCGGAGCGTGTCCCGAGGAGGGCGGCGAAGCTGGCGAGGGCTCTGGAGCACAGCTCTTCTAGAGGAGCGGCGGAGGGAGCTGGGCTTGTTCAGCCTGGGGAAGAGGAGGCTGAGGGGAGACCTCATCGCTTCCTACAATTGCCTGAAAGGAGGTTGCGGAGCGGTGGGTGTTGGCCACTTCTCCCCAGGGACGGGCGACGGGACGAGAGGAAGCGGCCTCAGGTCGCGCCAGGGGAGGTTTAGACGCCGTATGAGGACAAAGTTCTGGACTGAGAGAGCGGTGAGACACTGGAAGAAACTGCCCAGGGAAGTGGTGGACTCACCATCCCCGGAGGTAGGTGTTCAAGGAACGTGTGGACGAGGCCTTGTGGGACACGGCTTAATGGGCATGGCAGTCTTTTCCAACCTGTGTGATTGTGTGATTCTGGGAGTGCGAGCAGGGTAGCCTGGTGTACCCCCCCCGAGTGCGGGCAAGGAGGCCTGTTCTACCCCGAGTGCGGGCGGCCGACTGGACGCAGAGTGCGGGCAGGGCGGCCAGGTGTACCCCGAGTGCGTGCAGGGAGGCCCCGAGTACCCCCGAGTGCGGGCAAGGAGGCCAGGTCTACCCCCGAGTACCCCGAGTGCGGGCAAGGAGGCCAGGTCTACCCCTGAGTACCCCGAGTGCGGGCAAGGAGGCCAGGTCTACCCCTGAGTACCCCGAGTGCCGGCAGGGCGGCCAGGTCTAGCCCGAGTACCCCGAGTGCCGGCAGGGCGGCCAGGTCTAGCCCGAGTGCGGGCAGGGCGGCCCGGTGTACGTCGAGTGCGGGCAAGGCGGCCAAGTCTACTGCGAGTGCGGGCAGGGCAACAGGTCTACCCCCTGGGGGGAAGGGCGGCCAGGACTACCCGAATGAGGGCAGGGACGAGAGGTCTACCCCGGTATCGGGCAGGGCGGCCAGGTATAGCCCGGCAGCGGGCAGGGCGGCCCGTTGTACCCTGAGTCGCTGGAGGGTCGGAAGGCTCCGCAGAGGGACCTGGACAGGCTGGCTGGCTCGCTCCAGGGCCAATTGTAGGAGCTTTGACAAGGCCAAGTGCCCGGTCCTGCTCTTTGGTCACGACGACCCCCAGGCAACGCTAGGGGCTTGGGGACAGGTGGCTGGAAAGCTGCCCTGCAGAAAAGGCCCCGGGGGTGTCTGTCGACAGCCGGCTGAAGAGGGCCCAGCAGCGTGCCCGAGCGGCCAAGGCGGCCAAGAGCCTCCTGGCCTGGATCGCAAAGAGTGTGGCCAGCGGGACCAGGGGAGCGATCGTGCCCCTGTACTCGGCGCCGCTGAGGCTGCCCCTCGAATACTGAGTTCAGCTTTAGGCCCCTGGCTACGAGAAGGACATTGAGGTGCCGGAGCGTGTCCCGAGGAGGGCGGCGAAGCTGGCGAGGGCTCTGGAGCACAGCTCTTCTAGAGGAGCGGCGGAGGGAGCTGGGCTTGTTCAGCCTGGGGAAGAGGAGGCTGAGGGGAGACCTCATCGCTTCCTACAATTGCCTGAAAGGAGGTTGCGGAGCGGTGGGTGTTGGCCACTTCTCCCCAGGGATGGGCGACGGGACGAGAGGAAGAGGCCTCAGGTCGTGCCAGGGGAGGTTTAGATGCCGTATGAGGACAAAGTTCTGGACTGAGAGAGCGGTGAGACACTGGAAGAAACTGCCCAGGGAAGTGGTGGACTCACCATCCCCGGAGGTAGGTGTTCAAGGAACGTGTGGACGAGGCCTTGTGGGACACGGCTTAATGGGCATGGCAGTCTTTTCCAACCTGTGTGATTGTGTGATTCTGGGAGTGCGAGCAGGGTAGCCTGGTGTACCCCCCCCGAGTGCGGGCAAGGAGGCCTGTTCTACCCCGAGTGCGGGCGGCCGACTGGACGCAGAGTGCAGGCAGGGCGGCCAGGTGTACCCCGAGTGCGTGCAGGGAGGCCCCGAGTACCCCCGAGTGCGGGCAAGGAGGCCAGGTCTACCCCTGAGTACCCCGAGTGCGGGCAAGGAGGCCAGGTCTAGCCCGAGTACCCCGAGTGCCGGCAGGGCGGCCAGGTCTAGTCCGAGTACCCCGAGTGCCGGCAGGGCGGCCAGGTCTAGCCCGAGTGCGGGCAGGGCGGCCCGGTGTACGTCGAGTGCGGGCAAGGCGGCCAAGTCTACTGCGAGTGCGGGCAGGGCAACAGGTCTACCCCCTGGGGGGAAGGGCGGCCAGGACTACCCGAATGAGGGCAGGGACGAGAGGTCTACCCCGGTATCGGGCAGGGCGGCCAGGTATAGCCCAGCAGCGGGCAGGGCGGCCCGTTGTACACTGAGTCGCTGGAGGGTCGGAAGGCTCCGCAGAGGGACCTGGACAGGCTGGCTGGCTCGCTCCAGGGCCAATTGTAGGAGCTTTGACAAGGCCAAGTGCCCGGTCCTGCGCTTTGGTCACGACGACCCCCAGGCAACGCTAGGGGCTTGGGGACAGGTGGCTGGAAAGCTGCCCTGCAGAAAAGGCCCCGGGGGTGTCTGTCGACAGCCGGCTGAAGAGGGCCCAGCAGCGTGCCCGAGCGGCCAAGGCGGCCAAGAGCCTCCTGGCCTGGATCGCAAAGAGTGTGGCCAGCGGGACCAGGGGAGCGATCGTGCCCCTGTACGTGGCGCCGCTGAGGCTGCCCCTCGAATACTGAGTTCAGCTTTAGGCCCCTGGCTACGAGAAGGACATTGAGGTGCCGGAGCGTGTCCCGAGGAGGGCGGCGAAGCTGGCGAGGGCTCTGGAGCACAGCTCTTCTAGAGGAGCGGCGGAGGGAGCTGGGCTTGTTCAGCCTGGGGAAGAGGAGGCTGAGGGGAGACCTCATCGCTTCCTACAATTGCCTGAAAGGAGGTTGCGGAGCGGTGGGTGTTGGCCACTTCTCCCCAGGGACGGGCGACGGGACGAGAGGAAGCGGCCTCAGGTCGCGCCAGGGGAGGTTTAGACGCCGTATGAGGACAAAGTTCTGGACTGAGAGAGCGGTGAGACACTGGAAGAAACTGCCCAGGGAAGTGGTGGACTCACCATCCCCAGAGGTAGGTGTTCAAGGAACGTGTGGACGAGGCCTTGTGGGACACGGCTTAATGGGCATGGCAGTCTTTTCCAACCTGTGTGATTGTGTGATTCTGGGAGTACGAGCAGGGTAGCCTGGTGTACCCCCCCCGAGTGCGGGCAAGGAGGCCTGTTCTACCCCGAGTGCGGGCGGCCGACTGGACGCAGAGTGCGGGCAGGGCGGCCAGGTGTACCCCGAGTGCGTGCAGGGAGGCCCCGAGTACCCCGAGTGCGGGCAAGGAGGCCAGGTCTACCCCCGAGTACCCCGAGTGCGGGCAAGGAGGCCAGGTCTACCCCTGAGTACCCCGAGTGCCCGCAGGGCGGCCAGGTCTAGTCCGAGTACCCCGAGTGCCGGCAGGGCGGCCAGGTCTAGCCCGAGTGCGGGCAGGGCGGCCCGGTGTACGTCGAGTGCGGGCAAGGCGGCCAAGGCTACTGCGAGTGCGGGCAGGGCAACAGGTCTACCCCCTGGGGGGAAGGGCGGCCAGGACTACCCGAATGAGGGCAGGGACGAGAGGTCTACCCAGGTATCGGGCAGGGCGGCCAGGTATAGCCCGGCAGCGGGCAGGGCGGCCCGTTGTACCCTGAGTCGCTGGAGGGTCGGAAGGCTCCGCAGAGGGACCTGGACAGGCTGGCTGGCTCGCTCCAGGGCCAATTGTAGGAGCTTTGACAAGGCCAAGTGCCCGGTCCTGCGCTTTGGTCACGACGACCCCCAGGCAACGCTAGGGGCTTGGGGACAGGTGGCTGGAAAGCTGCCCTGCAGAAAAGGCCCCGGGGGTGTCTGTCGACAGCCGGCTGAAGAGGGCCCAGCAGCGTGCCCGAGCGGCCAAGGCGGCCAAGAGCCTCCTGGCCTGGATCGCAAAGAGTGTGGCCAGCGGGACCAGGGGAGCGATCGTGCCCCTGTACTCGGCGCCGCTGAGGCTGCCCCTCGAATACTGAGTTCAGCTTTAGGCCCCTGGCTACGAGAAGGACATTGAGGTGCCGGAGCGTGTCCCGAGGAGGGCGGCGAAGCTGGCGAGGGCTCTGGAGCACAGCTCTTCTAGAGGAGCGGCGGAGGGAGCTGGGCTTGTTCAGCCTGGGGAAGAGGAGGCTGAGGGGAGACCTCATCGCTTCCTACAATTGCCTGAAAGGAGGTTGCGGAGCGGTGGGTGTTGGCCACTTCTCCCCAGGGACGGGCGACGGGACGAGAGGAAGAGGCCTCAGGTCGTGCCAGGGGAGGTTTAGACGCCGTATGAGGACAAAGTTCTGGACTGAGAGAGCGGTGAGACACTGGAAGAAACTGCCCAGGGAAGTGGTGGACTCACCATCCCCGGAGGTAGGTGTTCAAGGAACGTGTGGACGAGGCCTTGTGGGACACGGCTTAATGGGCATGGCAGTCTTTTCCAACCTGTGTGATTGTGTGATTCTGGGAGTGCGAGCAGGGTAGCCTGGTGTACCCCCCCCGAGTGCGGGCAAGGAGGCCTGTTCTACCCCGAGTGCGGGCGGCCGACTGGACGCAGAGTGCGGGCAGGGCGGCCAGGTGTACCCCGAGTGCGTGCAGGGAGGCCCCGAGTACCCCCGAGTGCGGGCAAGGAGGCCAGGTCTACCCCCGAGTACCCCGAGTGCGGGCAAGGAGGCCAGGTCTACCCCTGAGTACCCCGAGTGCGGGCAAGGAGGCCAGGTCTACCCCTGAGTACCCCGAGTGCCGGCAGGGCGGCCAGGTCTAGTCCGAGTACCCCGAGTGCCGGCAGGGCGGCCAGGTCTAGCCCGAGTGCGGGCAGGGCGGCCCGGTGTACGTCGAGTGCGGGCAAGGCGGCCAAGTCTACTGCGAGTGCGGGCAGGGCAACAGGTCTACCCCCTGGGGGGAAGGGCGGCCTGGACTACCTGAATGAGGGCAGGGACGAGAGGTCTACCCCGGTATCGGGCAGGGCGGCCAGGTATAGCCCGGCAGCGGGCAGGGCGGCCCGTTGTACCCTGAGTCGCTGGAGGGTCGGAAGGCTCCGCAGAGGGACCTGGACAGGCTGGCTGGCTCGCTCCAGGGCCAATTGTAGGAGCTTTGACAAGGCCAAGTGCCCGGTCCTGCGCTTTGGTCACGACGACCCCCAGGCAACGCTAGGGGCTTGGGGACAGGTGGCTGGAAAGCTGCCCTGCAGAAAAGGCCCCGGGGGTGTCTGTCGACAGCCGGCTGAAGAGGGCCCAGCAGCGTGCCCGAGCGGCCAAGGCGGCCAAGAGCCTCCTGGCCTGGATCGCAAAGAGTGTGGCCAGCGGGACCAGGGGAGCGATCGTGCCCCTGTACTCGGCGCCGCTGAGGCTGCCCCTCGAATACTGAGTTCAGCTTTAGGCCCCTGGCTACGAGAAGGACATTGAGGTGCCGGAGCGTGTCCCGAGGAGGGCGGCGAAGCTGGCGAGGGCTCTGGAGCACAGCTCTTCTAGAGGAGCGGCGGAGGGAGCTGGGCTTGTTCAGCCTGGGGAAGAGGAGGCTGAGGGGAGACCTCATCGCTTCCTACAATTGCCTGAAAGGAGGTTGCGGAGCGGTGGGTGTTGGCCACTTCTCCCCAGGGACGGGCGACGGGACGAGAGGAAGCGGCCTCAGGTCGCGCCAGGGGAGGTTTAGACGCCGTATGAGGACAAAGTTCTGGACTGAGAGAGCGGTGAGACACTGGAAGAAACTGCCCAGGGAAGTGGTGGACTCACCATCCCCGGAGGTAGGTGTTCAAGGAACGTGTGGACGAGGCCTTGTGGGACACGGCTTAATGGGCATGGCAGTCTTTTCCAACCTGTGTGATTGTGTGATTCTGGGAGTGCGAGCAGGGTAGCCTGGTGTACCCCCCCCGAGTGCGGGCAAGGAGGCCTGTTCTACCCCGAGTGCGGGCGGCCGACTGGACGCAGAGTGCGGGCAGGGCGGCCAGGTGTACCCCGAGTGCGTGCAGGGAGGCCCCGAGTACCCCCGAGTGCGGGCAAGGAGGCCAGGTCTACCCCCGAGTACCCCGAGTGCGGGCAAGGAGGCCAGGTCTACCCCTGAGTACCCCGAGTGCGGGCAAGGAGGCCAGGTCTACCCCTGAGTACCCCGAGTGCCGGCAGGGCGGCCAGGTCTAGCCCGAGTACCCCGAGTGCCGGCAGGGCGGCCAGGTCTAGCCCGAGTGCGGGCAGGGCGGCCCGGTGTACGTCGAGTGCGGGCAAGGCGGCCAAGTCTACTGCGAGTGCGGGCAGGGCAACAGGTCTACCCCCTGGGGGGAAGGGCGGCCAGGACTACCCGAATGAGGGCAGGGACGAGAGGTCTACCCCGGTATCGGGCAGGGCGGCCAGGTATAGCCCGGCAGCGGGCAGGGCGGCCCGTTGTACCCTGAGTCGCTGGAGGGTCGGAAGGCTCCGCAGAGGGACCTGGACAGGCTGGCTGGCTCGCTCCAGGGCCAATTGTAGGAGCTTTGACAAGGCCAAGTGCCCGGTCCTGCTCTTTGGTCACGACGACCCCCAGGCAACGCTAGGGGCTTGGGGACAGGTGGCTGGAAAGCTGCCCTGCAGAAAAGGCCCCGGGGGTGTCTGTCGACAGCCGGCTGAAGAGGGCCCAGCAGCGTGCCCGAGCGGCCAAGGCGGCCAAGAGCCTCCTGGCCTGGATCGCAAAGAGTGTGGCCAGCGGGACCAGGGGAGCGATCGTGCCCCTGTACTCGGCGCCGCTGAGGCTGCCCCTCGAATACTGAGTTCAGCTTTAGGCCCCTGGCTACGAGAAGGACATTGAGGTGCCGGAGCGTGTCCCGAGGAGGGCGGCGAAGCTGGCGAGGGCTCTGGAGCACAGCTCTTCTAGAGGAGCGGCGGAGGGAGCTGGGCTTGTTCAGCCTGGGGAAGAGGAGGCTGAGGGGAGACCTCATCGCTTCCTACAATTGCCTGAAAGGAGGTTGCGGAGCGGTGGGTGTTGGCCACTTCTCCCCAGGGATGGGCGACGGGACGAGAGGAAGAGGCCTCAGGTCGTGCCAGGGGAGGTTTAGATGCCGTATGAGGACAAAGTTCTGGACTGAGAGAGCGGTGAGACACTGGAAGAAACTGCCCAGGGAAGTGGTGGACTCACCATCCCCGGAGGTAGGTGTTCAAGGAACGTGTGGACGAGGCCTTGTGGGACACGGCTTAATGGGCATGGCAGTCTTTTCCAACCTGTGTGATTGTGTGATTCTGGGAGTGCGAGCAGGGTAGCCTGGTGTACCCCCCCCGAGTGCGGGCAAGGAGGCCTGTTCTACCCCGAGTGCGGGCGGCCGACTGGACGCAGAGTGCAGGCAGGGCGGCCAGGTGTACCCCGAGTGCGTGCAGGGAGGCCCCGAGTACCCCCGAGTGCGGGCAAGGAGGCCAGGTCTACCCCTGAGTACCCCGAGTGCGGGCAAGGAGGCCAGGTCTAGCCCGAGTACCCCGAGTGCCGGCAGGGCGGCCAGGTCTAGTCCGAGTACCCCGAGTGCCGGCAGGGCGGCCAGGTCTAGCCCGAGTGCGGGCAGGGCGGCCCGGTGTACGTCGAGTGCGGGCAAGGCGGCCAAGTCTACTGCGAGTGCGGGCAGGGCAACAGGTCTACCCCCTGGGGGGAAGGGCGGCCAGGACTACCCGAATGAGGGCAGGGACGAGAGGTCTACCCCGGTATCGGGCAGGGCGGCCAGGTATAGCCCAGCAGCGGGCAGGGCGGCCCGTTGTACACTGAGTCGCTGGAGGGTCGGAAGGCTCCGCAGAGGGACCTGGACAGGCTGGCTGGCTCGCTCCAGGGCCAATTGTAGGAGCTTTGACAAGGCCAAGTGCCCGGTCCTGCGCTTTGGTCACGACGACCCCCAGGCAACGCTAGGGGCTTGGGGACAGGTGGCTGGAAAGCTGCCCTGCAGAAAAGGCCCCGGGGGTGTCTGTCGACAGCCGGCTGAAGAGGGCCCAGCAGCGTGCCCGAGCGGCCAAGGCGGCCAAGAGCCTCCTGGCCTGGATCGCAAAGAGTGTGGCCAGCGGGACCAGGGGAGCGATCGTGCCCCTGTACGTGGCGCCGCTGAGGCTGCCCCTCGAATACTGAGTTCAGCTTTAGGCCCCTGGCTACGAGAAGGACATTGAGGTGCCGGAGCGTGTCCCGAGGAGGGCGGCGAAGCTGGCGAGGGCTCTGGAGCACAGCTCTTCTAGAGGAGCGGCGGAGGGAGCTGGGCTTGTTCAGCCTGGGGAAGAGGAGGCTGAGGGGAGACCTCATCGCTTCCTACAATTGCCTGAAAGGAGGTTGCGGAGCGGTGGGTGTTGGCCACTTCTCCCCAGGGACGGGCGACGGGACGAGAGGAAGCGGCCTCAGGTCGCGCCAGGGGAGGTTTAGACGCCGTATGAGGACAAAGTTCTGGACTGAGAGAGCGGTGAGACACTGGAAGAAACTGCCCAGGGAAGTGGTGGACTCACCATCCCCAGAGGTAGGTGTTCAAGGAACGTGTGGACGAGGCCTTGTGGGACACGGCTTAATGGGCATGGCAGTCTTTTCCAACCTGTGTGATTGTGTGATTCTGGGAGTACGAGCAGGGTAGCCTGGTGTACCCCCCCCGAGTGCGGGCAAGGAGGCCTGTTCTACCCCGAGTGCGGGCGGCCGACTGGACGCAGAGTGCGGGCAGGGCGGCCAGGTGTACCCCGAGTGCGTGCAGGGAGGCCCCGAGTACCCCGAGTGCGGGCAAGGAGGCCAGGTCTACCCCCGAGTACCCCGAGTGCGGGCAAGGAGGCCAGGTCTACCCCTGAGTACCCCGAGTGCCCGCAGGGCGGCCAGGTCTAGTCCGAGTACCCCGAGTGCCGGCAGGGCGGCCAGGTCTAGCCCGAGTGCGGGCAGGGCGGCCCGGTGTACGTCGAGTGCGGGCAAGGCGGCCAAGGCTACTGCGAGTGCGGGCAGGGCAACAGGTCTACCCCCTGGGGGGAAGGGCGGCCAGGACTACCCGAATGAGGGCAGGGACGAGAGGTCTACCCAGGTATCGGGCAGGGCGGCCAGGTATAGCCCGGCAGCGGGCAGGGCGGCCCGTTGTACCCTGAGTCGCTGGAGGGTCGGAAGGCTCCGCAGAGGGACCTGGACAGGCTGGCTGGCTCGCTCCAGGGCCAATTGTAGGAGCTTTGACAAGGCCAAGTGCCCGGTCCTGCGCTTTGGTCACGACGACCCCCAGGCAACGCTAGGGGCTTGGGGACAGGTGGCTGGAAAGCTGCCCTGCAGAAAAGGCCCCGGGGGTGTCTGTCGACAGCCGGCTGAAGAGGGCCCAGCAGCGTGCCCGAGCGGCCAAGGCGGCCAAGAGCCTCCTGGCCTGGATCGCAAAGAGTGTGGCCAGCGGGACCAGGGGAGCGATCGTGCCCCTGTACTCGGCGCCGCTGAGGCTGCCCCTCGAATACTGAGTTCAGCTTTAGGCCCCTGGCTACGAGAAGGACATTGAGGTGCCGGAGCGTGTCCCGAGGAGGGTGGCGAAGCTGGCGAGGGCTCTGGAGCACAGCTCTTCTAGAGGAGCGGCGGAGGGAGCTGGGCTTGTTCAGCCTGGGGAAGAGGAGGCTGAGGGGAGACCTCATCGCTTCCTACAATTGCCTGAAAGGAGGTTGCGGAGCGGTGGGTGTTGGCCACTTCTCCCCAGGGACGGGCGACGGGACGAGAGGAAGCGGCCTCAGGTCGCGCCAGGGGAGGTTTAGACGCCGTATGAGGACAAAGTTCTGGACTGAGAGAGCAGTGAGACACTGGAAGAAACTGCCCAGGGAAGTGGTGGACTCACCATCCCCGGAGGTAGGTGTTCAAGGAACGTGTGGACGAGGCCTTGTGGGACACGGCTTAATGGGCATGGCAGTCTTTTCCAACCTGTGTGATTGTGTGATTCTGGGAGTGCGAGCAGGGTAGCCTGGTGTACCCCCCCCGAGTGCGGGCAAGGAGGCCTGTTCTACCCCGAGTGCGGGCGGCCGACTGGACGCAGAGTGCAGGCAGGGCGGCCAGGTGTACCCCGAGTGCGTGCAGGGAGGCCCCGAGTACCCCGAGTGCGGGCAAGGAGGCCAGGTCTACCCCCGAGTACCCCGAGTGCGGGCAAGGAGGCCCGGTCTACCCCTGAGTACCCCGAGTGCGGGCAAGGAGGCCAGGTCTAGCCCGAGTACCCCGAGTGCCGGCAGGGCGGCCAGGTCTAGTCCGAGTACCCCGAGTGCCGTCAGGGCGGCCAGGTCTAGCCCAAGTGCGGGCAGGGCGGCCCGGTGTACGTCGAGTGCGGGCAAGGCGGCCAAGTCTACTGCGAGTGCGGGCAGGGCAACAGGTCTACCCCCTGGGGGGGAAGGGCGGCCAGGACTACCTGAATGAGGGCAGGGACGAGAGGTCTACCCCGGTATCGGGCAGGGCGGCCAGGTATAGCCCGGCAGCGGGCAGGGCGGCCCGTTGTACCCTGAGTCGCTGGAGGGTCGGAAGGCTCTGCAGAGGGACCTGGACAGGCTGGCTGGCTCGCTCCAGGGCCAATTGTAGGAGCTTTGACAAGGCCAAGTGCCCGGTCCTGCGCTTTGGTCACGACGACCCCCAGGCAACGCTAGGGGCTTGGGGACAGGTGGCTGGAAAGCTGCCCTGCAGAAAAGGCCCCGGGGGTGTCTGTCGACAGCCGGCTGAAGAGGGCCCAGCAGCGTGCCCGAGCGGCCAAGGCGGCCAAGAGCCTCCTGGCCTGGATCGCAAAGAGTGTGGCCAGCGGGACCAGGGGAGCGATCGTGCCCCTGTACTCGGCGCCGCTGAGGCTGCCCCTCGAATACTGAGTTCAGCTTTAGGCCCCTGGCTACGAGAAGGACATTGAGGTGCCGGAGCGTGTCCCGAGGAGGGCGGCGAAGCTGGCGAGGGCTCTGGAGCACAGCTCTTCTAGAGGAGCGGCGGAGGGAGCTGGGCTTGTTCAGCCTGGGGAAGAGGAGGCTGAGGGGAGACCTCATCGCTTCCTACAATTGCCTGAAAGGAGGTTGCGGAGCGGTGGGTGTTGGCCACTTCTCCCCAGGGACGGGCGACGGGACGAGAGGAAGCGGCCTCAGGTCGCGCCAGGGGAGGTTTAGACGCCGTATGAGGACAAAGTTCTGGACTGAGAGAGCGGTGAGACACTGGAAGAAACTGCCCAGGGAAGTGGTGGACTCACCATCCCCGGAGGTAGGTGTTCAAGGAACGTGTGGACGAGGCCTTGTGGGACACGGCTTAATGGGCATGGCAGTCTTTTCCAACCTGTGTGATTGTGTGATTCTGGGAGTGCGAGCAGGGTAGCCTGGTGTACCCCCCCCGAGTGCGGGCAAGGAGGCCTGTTCTACCCCGAGTGCGGGCGGCCGACTGGACGCAGAGTGCGGGCAGGGCGGCCAGGTGTACCCCGAGTGCGTGCAGGGAGGCCCCGAGTACCCCGAGTGCGGGCAAGGAGGCCAGGTCTACCCCCGAGTACCCCGAGTGCGGGCAAGGAGGCCAGGTCTACCCCTGAGTACCCCGAGTGCGGGCAAGGAGGCCAGGTCTAGCCCGAGTACCCCGAGTGCCGGCAGGGCGGCCAGTTCTAGCCCGAGTGCGGGCAGGGCGGCCCGGTGTACGTCGAGTGCGGGCAAGGCGGCCAAGTCTACTGCGAGTGCGGGCAGGGCAACAGGTCTACCCCCTGGGGGGAAGGGCGGCCAGGACTACCCGAATGAGGGCAGGGACGAGAGGTCTACCCCGGTATCGGGCAGGGCGGCCAGGTATAGCCCAGCAGCGGGCAGGGCGGCCCGTTGTACACTGAGTCGCTGGAGGGTCGGAAGGCTCCGCAGAGGGACCTGGACAGGCTGGCTGGCTCGCTCCAGGGCCAATTGTAGGAGCTTTGACAAGGCCAAGTGCCCAGTCCTGCGCTTTGGTCACGACGACCCCCAGGCAACGCTAGGGGCTTGGGGACAGGTGGCTGGAAAGCTGCCCTGCAGAAAAGGCCCCGGGGGTGTCTGTCGACAGCCGGCTGAAGAGGGCCCAGCAGCATGCCCGAGCGGCCAAGGCGGCCAAGAGCCTCCTGGCCTGGATCGCAAAGAGTGTGGCCAGCGGGACCAGGGGAGCGATCGTGCCCCTGTACTCGGCGCCGCTGAGGCTGCCCCTCGAATACTGAGTTCAGCTTTAGGCCCCTGGCTACGAGAAGGACATTGAGGTGCCGGAGCGTGTCCCGAGGAGGGCGGCGAAGCTGGCGAGGGCTCTGGAGCACAGCTCTTCTAGAGGAGCGGCGGAGGGAGCTGGGCTTGTTCAGCCTGGGGAAGAGGAGGCTGAGGGGAGACCTCATCGCTTCCTACAATTGCCTGAAAGGAGGTTGCGGAGCGGTGGGTGTTGGCCACTTCTCCCCAGGGACGGGCGACGGGACGAGAGGAAGAGGCCTCAGGTCGTGCCAGGGGAGGTTTAGACGCCGTATGAGGACAAAGTTCTGGACTGAGAGAGCGGTGAGACACTGGAAGAAACTGCCCAGGGAAGTGGTGGACTCACCATCCCCGGAGGTAGGTGTTCAAGGAACGTGTGGACGAGGCCTTGTGGGACACGGCTTAATGGGCATGGCAGTCTTTTCCAACCTGTGTGATTGTGTGATTCTGGGAGTGCGAGCAGGGTAGCCTGGTGTACCCCCCCCGAGTGCGGGCAAGGAGGCCTGTTCTACCCCGAGTGCGGGCGGCCGACTGGACGCAGAGTGCGGGCAGGGCGGCCAGGTGTACCCCGAGTGCGTGCAGGGAGGCCCCGAGTACCCCCGAGTGCGGGCAAGGAGGCCAGGTCTACCCCCGAGTACCCCGAGTGCGGGCAAGGAGGCCAGGTCTACCCCTGAGTACCCCGAGTGCGGGCAAGGAGGCCAGGTCTACCCCTGAGTACCCCGAGTGCCGGCAGGGCGGCCAGGTCTAGCCCGAGTACCCCGAGTGCCGGCAGGGCGGCCAGGTCTAGCCCGAGTGCGGGCAGGGCGGCCCGGTGTACGTCGAGTGCGGGCAAGGCGGCCAAGTCTACTGCGAGTGCGGGCAGGGCAACAGGTCTACCCCCTGGGGGGAAGGGCGGCCTGGACTACCTGAATGAGGGCAGGGACGAGAGGTCTACCCCGGTATCGGGCAGGGCGGCCAGGTATAGCCCGGCAGCGGGCAGGGCGGCCCGTTGTACCCTGAGTCGCTGGAGGGTCGGAAGGCTCCGCAGAGGGACCTGGACAGGCTGGCTGGCTCGCTCCAGGGCCAATTGTAGGAGCTTTGACAAGGCCAAGTGCCCGGTCCTGCGCTTTGGTCACGACGACCCCCAGGCAACGCTAGGGGCTTGGGGACAGGTGGCTGGAAAGCTGCCCTGCAGAAAAGGCCCCGGGGGTGTCTGTCGACAGCCGGCTGAAGAGGGCCCAGCAGCGTGCCCGAGCGGCCAAGGCGGCCAAGAGCCTCCTGGCCTGGATCGCAAAGAGTGTGGCCAGCGGGACCAGGGGAGCGATCGTGCCCCTGTACTCGGCGCCGCTGAGGCTGCCCCTCGAATACTGAGTTCAGCTTTAGGCCCCTGGCTACGAGAAGGACATTGAGGTGCCGGAGCGTGTCCCGAGGAGGGCGGCGAAGCTGGCGAGGGCTCTGGAGCACAGCTCTTCTAGAGGAGCGGCGGAGGGAGCTGGGCTTGTTCAGCCTGGGGAAGAGGAGGCTGAGGGGAGACCTCATCGCTTCCTACAATTGCCTGAAAGGAGGTTGCGGAGCGGTGGGTGTTGGCCACTTCTCCCCAGGGACGGGCGACGGGACGAGAGGAAGAGGCCTCAGGTCGCGCCAGGGGAGGTTTAGACGCCGTATGAGGACAAAGTTCTGGACTGAGAGAGCGGTGAGACACTGGAAGAAACTGCCCAGGGAAGTGGTGGACTCACCATCCCCGGAGGTAGGTGTTCAAGGAACGTGTGGACGAGGCCTTGTGGGACACGGCTTAATGGGCATGGCAGTCTTTTCCAACCTGTGTGATTGTGTGATTCTGGGAGTGCGAGCAGGGTAGCCTGGTGTACCCCCCCCGAGTGCGGGCAAGGAGGCCTGTTCTACCCCGAGTGCGGGCGGCCGACTGGACGCAGAGTGCGGGCAGGGCGGCCAGGTGTACCCCGAGTGCGTGCAGGGAGGCCCCGAGTACCCCGAGTGCGGGCAAGGAGGCCAGGTCTACCCCCGAGTACCCCAAGTGCGGGCAAGGAGGCCAGGTCTACCCCTGAGTACCCCGAGTGCGGGCAAGGAGGCCAGGTCTAGCCCGAGTACCCCGAGTGCCGGCAGGGCGGCCAGGTCTAGTCCGAGTACCCCGAGTGCCGGCAGGGCGGCCAGGTCTAGCCCAAGTGCGGGCAGGGCGGCCCGGTGTACGTCGAGTGCGGGCAAGGCGGCCAAGTCTACTGCGAGTGCGGGCAGGGCAACAGGTCTACCCCCTGGGGGGAAGGGCGGCCTGGACTACCTGAATGAGGGCAGGGACGAGAGGTCTACCCCGGTATCGGGCAGGGCGGCCAGGTATAGCCCGGCAGCGGGCAGGGCGGCCCGTTGTACCCTGAGTCGCTGGAGGGTCGGAAGGCTCCGCAGAGGGACCTGGACAGGCTGGCTGGCTCGCTCCAGGGCCAATTGTAGGAGCTTTGACAAGGCCAAGTGCCCGGTCCTGCGCTTTGGTCACGACGACCCCCAGGCAACGCTAGGGGCTTGGGGACAGGTGGCTGGAAAGCTGCCCTGCAGAAAAGGCCCCGGGGGTGTCTGTCGACAGCCGGCTGAAGAGGGCCCAGCAGCGTGCCCGAGCGGCCAAGGCGGCCAAGAGCCTCCTGGCCTGGATCGCAAAGAGTGTGGCCAGCGGGACCAGGGGAGCGATCGTGCCCCTGTACTCGGCGCCGCTGAGGCTGCCCCTCGAATACTGAGTTCAGCTTTAGGCCCCTGGCTACGAGAAGGACATTGAGGTGCCGGAGCGTGTCCCGAGGAGGGCGGCGAAGCTGGCGAGGGCTCTGGAGCACAGCTCTTCTAGAGGAGCGGCGGAGGGAGCTGGGCTTGTTCAGCCTGGGGAAGAGGAGGCTGAGGGGAGACCTCATCGCTTCCTACAATTGCCTGAAAGGAGGTTGCGGAGCGGTGGGTGTTGGCCACTTCTCCCCAGGGACGGGCGACGGGACGAGAGGAAGAGGCCTCAGGTCGTGCCAGGGGAGGTTTAGACGCCGTATGAGGACAAAGTTCTGGACTGAGAGAGCGGTGAGACACTGGAAGAAACTGCCCAGGGAAGTGGTGGACTCACCATCCCCGGAGGTAGGTGTTCAAGGAACGTGTGGACGAGGCCTTGTGGGACACGGCTTAATGGGCATGGCAGTCTTTTCCAACCTGTGTGATTGTGTGATTCTGGGAGTGCGAGCAGGGTAGCCTGGTGTACCCCCCCCGAGTGCGGGCAAGGAGGCCTGTTCTACCCCGAGTATGGGCGGCCGACTGGACGCAGAGTGCGGGCAGGGCGGCCAGGTGTACCCCGAGTGCGTGCAGGGAGGCCCCGAGTACCCCCGAGTGCGGGCAAGGAGGCCAGGTCTATCCCCGAGTACCCCGAGTGCGGGCAAGGAGGCCAGGTCTACCCCTGAGTACCCCGAGTGCGGGCAAGGAGGCCAGGTCTAGCCCGAGTACCCCGAGTGCCGGCAGGGCGGCCAGGTCTAGTCCGAGTACCCCGAGTGCCGTCAGGGCGGCCAGGTCTAGCCCGAGTGCGGGCAGGGCGGCCCGGTGTACGTCGAGTGCGGGCAAGGCGGCCAAGTCTACTGCGAGTGCGGGCAGGGCAACAGGTCTACCCCCTGGGGGGAAGGGCGGCCTGGACTACCTGAATGAGGGCAGGGACGAGAGGTCTACCCCGGTATCGGGCAGGGCGGCCAGGTATAGCCCGGCAGCGGGCAGGGCGGCCCGTTGTACCCTGAGTCGCTGGAGGGTCGGAAGGCTCCGCAGAGGGACCTGGACAGGCTGGCTGGCTCGCTCCAGGGCCAATTGTAGGAGCTTTGACAAGGCCAAGTGCCCGGTCCTGCGCTTTGGTCACGACGACCCCCAGGCAACGCTAGGGGCTTGGGGACAGGTGGCTGGAAAGCTGCCCTGCAGAAAAGGCCCCGGGGGTGTCTGTCGACAGCCGGCTGAAGAGGGCCCAGCAGCGTGCCCGAGCGGCCAAGGCGGCCAAGAGCCTCCTGGCCTGGATCGCAAAGAGTGTGGCCAGCGGGACCAGGGGAGCGATCGTGCCCCTGTACTCGGCGCCGCTGAGGCTGCCCCTCGAATACTGAGTTCAGCTTTAGGCCCCTGGCTACGAGAAGGACATTGAGGTGCCGGAGCGTGTCCCGAGGAGGGCGGCGAAGCTGGCGAGGGCTCTGGAGCACAGCTCTTCTAGAGGAGCGGCGGAGGGAGCTGGGCTTGTTCAGCCTGGGGAGGAGGAGGCTGAGGGGAGACCTCATCGCTTCCTACAATTGCCTGAAAGGAGGTTGCGGAGCGGTGGGTGTTGGCCACTTCTCCCCAGGGACGGGCGACGGGACGAGAGGAAGAGGCCTCAGGTCGCGCCAGGGGAGGTTTAGACGCCGTATGAGGACAAAGTTCTGGACTGAGAGAGCGGTGAGACACTGGAAGAAACTGCCCAGGGAAGTGGTGGACTCACCATCCCCGGAGGTAGGTGTTCAAGGAACGTGTGGACGAGGCCTTGTGGGACACGGCTTAATGGGCATGGCAGTCTTTTCCAACCTGTGTGATTGTGTGATTCTGGGAGTGCGAGCAGGGTAGCCTGGTGTACCCCCCCCGAGTGCGGGCAAGGAGGCCTGTTCTACCCCGAGTACGGGCGGCCGACTGGACGCAGAGTGCGGGCAGGGCGGCCAGGTGTACCCCGAGTGCGTGCAGGGAGGCCCCGAGTACCCCCGAGTGCGGGCAAGGAGGCCAGGTCTATCACCGAGTACCCCAAGTGCGGGCAAGGAGGCCAGGTCTACCCCTGAGTACCCCGAGTGCGGGCAAGGAGGCCAGGTCTAGCCCGAGTACCTCGAGTGCGGGCAAGGAGGCCAGGTCTAGCCCGAGTACCCCGAGTGCCGGCAGGGCGGCCAGGTCTAGCCCGAGTGCGGGCAGGGCGGCCCGGTGTACGTCGAGTGCAGGCAAGGCGGCAAAGTCTACTGCGAGTGCGGGCAGGGCAACAGGTCTACCCCCTGGGGGGAAGGGCGGCCAGGACTACCCGAATGAGGGCAGGGACGAGAGGTCTACCCCGGTATCGGGCAGGGCGGCCAGGTATAGCCCGGCAGCGGGCAGGGCGGCCCGTTGTACCCTGAGTCGCTGGAGGGTCGGAAGGCTCCGCAGAGGGACCTGGACAGGCTGGCTGGCTCGCTCCAGGGCCAATTGTAGGAGCTTTGACAAGGCCAAGTGCCCGGTCCTGCGCTTTGGTCACGACGACCCCCAGGCAACGCTAGGGGCTTGGGGACAGGTGGCTGGAAAGCTGCCCTGCAGAAAAGGCCCCGGGGGTGTCTGTCGACATCCGGCTGAAGAGGGCCCAGCAGCGTGCCCGAGCGGCCAAGGCGGCCAAGAGCCTCCTGGCCTGGATCGCAAAGAGTGTGGCCAGCGGGACCAGGGGAGCGATCGTGCCCCTGTACTCGGCGCCGCTGAGGCTGCCCCTCGAATACTGAGTTCAGCTTTAGGCCCCTGGCTACGAGAAGGACATTGAGGTGCCGGAGCGTGTCCCGAGGAGGGCGGCGAAGCTGGCGAGGGCTCTGGAGCACAGCTCTTCTAGAGGAGCGGCGGAGGGAGCTGGGCTTGTTCAGCCTGGGGAAGAGGAGGCTGAGGGGAGACCTCATCGCTTCCTACAATTGCCTGAAAGGAGGTTGCGGAGCGGTGGGTGTTGGCCACTTCTCCCCAGGGACGGGCGACGGGACGAGAGGAAGCGGCCTCAGGTCGCGCCAGGGGAGGTTTAGACGCCGTATGAGGACAAAGTTCTGGACTGAGAGAGCGGTGAGACACTGGAAGAAACTGCCCAGGGAAGTGGTGGACTCACCATCCCCGGAGGTAGGTGTTCAAGGAACGTGTGGACGAGGCCTTGTGGGACACGGCTTAATGGGCATGGCAGTCTTTTCCAACCTGTGTGATTGTGTGATTCTGGGAGTGCGAGCAGGGTAGCCTGGTGTACCCCCCCCGAGTGCGGGCAAGGAGGCCTGTTCTACCCCGAGTGCGGGCGGCCGACTGGACGCAGAGTGCGGGCAGGGCGGCCAGGTGTACCCCGAGTGCGTGCAGGGAGGCCCCGAGTACCCCCGAGTGCGGGCAAGGAGGCCAGGTCTATCCCCGAGTACCCCCGAGTGCGGGCAAGGAGGCCAGGTCTACCCCTGAGTACCCCGAGTGCGGGCAAGGAGGCCAGGTCTAGCCCGAGTACCCCGAGTGCCGGCAGGGCGGCCAGGTCTAGTCCGAGTACCCCGAATGCCGGCAGGGCGGCCAGGTCTAGCCCGAGTGCCGGCAGGGCGGCCAGGTCTAGTCCGAGTGCGCGTAGGGCGGCCCGGTGTACGTCGAGTGCGGGCAAGGCGTCCAAGTCTACTCTGAGTGCGGGCAGGGCAACAGGTCTACCCCCTGGGGGGGAAGGGCGGCCAGGACTACCCGAATGAGGGCAGGGACGAGAGGTCTACCCCGGTATCGGGCAGGGCGGCCAGGTATAGCCCGGCAGCGGGGAGGGCGGCCCGTTGTACCCTGAGTCGCTGGAGGGTCGGAAGGCTCCGCAGAGGGACCTGGACAGGCTGGCTGGCTCGCTCCAGGGCCAATTGTAGGAGCTTTGACAAGGCCAAGTGCCCGGTCCTGCGCTTTGGTCACGACGACCCCCAGGCAACGCTAGGGGCTTGGGGACAGGTGGCTGGAAAGCTGCCCTGCAGAAAAGGCCCCGGGGGTGTCTGTCGACAGCCGGCTGAAGAGGGCCCAGCAGCGTGCCCGAGCGGCCAAGGCGGCCAAGAGCCTCCTGGCCTGGATCACAAAGAGTGTGGCCAGCGGGACCAGGGGAGCGATCGTGCCCCTGTACTCGGCGCCGCTGAGGCTGCCCCTCGAATACTGAGTTCAGCTTTAGGCCCCTGGCTACGAGAAGGACATTGAGGTGCCGGAGCGTGTCCCGAGGAGGGCGGCGAAGCTGGCGAGGGCTCTGGAGCACAGCTCTTCTAGAGGAGCGGCGGAGGGAGCTGGGCTTGTTCAGCCTGGGGAAGAGGAGGCTGAGGGGAGACCTCATCGCTTCCTACAATTGCCTGAAAGGAGGTTGCGGAGCGGTGGGTGTTGGCCACTTCTCCCCAGGGACGGGCGACGGGACGAGAGGAAGCGGCCTCAGGTCGCGCCAGGGGAGGTTTAGACGCCGTATGAGGACAAAGTTCTGGACTGAGAGAGCGGTGAGACACTGGAAGAAACTGCCCAGGGAAGTGGTGGACTCACCATCCCCGGAGGTAGGTGTTCAAGGAACGTGTGGACGAGGCCTTGTGGGACACGGCTTAATGGGCATGGCAGTCTTTTCCAACCTGTGTGATTGTGTGATTCTGGGAGTGCGAGCAGGGTAGCCTGGTGTACCCCCCCCGAGTGCGGGCAAGGAGGCCTGTTCTACCCCGAGTGCGGGCGGCCGACTGGACGCAGAGTGCGGGCAGGGCGGCCAGGTGTACCCCGAGTGCGTGCAGGGAGGCCCCGAGTACCCCGAGTGCGGGCAAGGAGGCCAGGTCTACCCCCGAGTACCCCGAGTGCGGGCAAGGAGGCCAGGTCTACCCCTGAGTACCCCGAGTGCGGGCAAGGAGGCCAGGTCTACCCCTGAGTACCCCGAGTGCCGGCAGGGCAGCCAGGTCTAGCCCGAGTGCGGGCAGGGCGGCCCGGTGTACGTCGAGTGCGGGCAAGGCGGCCAAGTCTACTGCGAGTGCGGGCAGGGCAACAGGTCTACCCCCTGGGGGGAAGGGCGGCCAGGACTACCCGAATGAGGGCAGGGACGAGAGGTCTACCCCGGTATCGGGCAGGGCGGCCAGGTATAGCCCGGCAGCGGGCAGGGCGGCCCGTTGTACACTGAGTCGCTGGAGGGTCGGAAGGCTCCGCAGAGGGACCTGGACAGGCTGGCTGGCTCGCTCCAGGGCCAATTGTAGGAGCTTTGACAAGGCCAAGTGCCCGGTCCTGCGCTTTGGTCACGACGACCCCCAGGCAACGCTAGGGGCTTGGGGACAGGTGGCTGGAAAGCTGCCCTGCAGAAAAGGCCCCGGGGGTGTCTGTCGACAGCCGGCTGAAGAGGGCCCAGCAGCATGCCCGAGCGGCCAAGGCGGCCAAGAGCCTCCTGGCCTGGATCGCAAAGAGTGTGGCCAGCGGGACCAGGGGAGCGATCGTGCCCCTGTACTCGGCGCCGCTGAGGCTGCCCCTCGAATACTGAGTTCAGCTTTAGGCCCCTGGCTACGAGAAGGACATTGAGGTGCCGGAGCGTGTCCCGAGGAGGGCGGCGAAGCTGGCGAGGGCTCTGGAGCACAGCTCTTCTAGAGGAGCGGCGGAGGGAGCTGGGCTTGTTCAGCCTGGGGAAGAGGAGGCTGAGGGGAGACCTCATCGCTTCCTACAATTGCCTGAAAGGAGGTTGCGGAGCGGTGGGTGTTGGCCACTTCTCCCCAGGGACGGGCGACGGGACGAGAGGAAGAGGCCTCAGGTCGTGCCAGGGGAGGTTTAGATGCCGTATGAGGACAAAGTTCTGGACTGAGAGAGCGGTGAGACACTGGAAGAAACTGCCCAGGGAAGTGGTGGACTCACCATCCCCGGAGGTAGGTGTTCAAGGAACGTGTGGACGAGGCCTTGTGGGACACGGCTTAATGGGCATGGCAGTCTTTTCCAACCTGTGTGATTGTGTGATTCTGGGAGTGCGAGCAGGGTAGCCTGGTGTACCCCCCCCGAGTGCGGGCAAGGAGGCCTGTTCTACCCCGAGTGCGGGCGGCCGACTGGACGCAGAGTGCGGGCAGGGCGGCCAGGTGTACCCCGAGTGCGTGCAGGGAGGCCCCGAGTACCCCCGAGTGCGGGCAAGGAGGCCAGGTCTACCCCCGAGTACCCCGAGTGCGGGCAAGGAGGCCAGGTCTACCCCTGAGTACCCCGAGTGCGGGCAAGGAGGCCAGGTCTAGCCCGAGTACCCCGAGTGCCGGCAGGGCGGCCAGGTCTAGTCCGAGTACCCCGAGTGCCGGCAGGGCGGCCAGGTCTAGCCCGAGTGCGGGCAGGGCGGCCCGGTGTACGTCGAGTGCGGGCAAGGCGGCCAAGTCTACTGCGAGTGCGGGCAGGGCAACAGGTCTACCCCCTGGGGGGAAGGGCGGCCTGGACTACCTGAATGAGGGCAGGGACGAGAGGTCTACCCCGGTATCGGGCAGGGCGGCCAGGTATAGCCCGGCAGCGGGCAGGGCGGCCCGTTGTACCCTGAGTCGCTGGAGGGTCGGAAGGCTCCGCAGAGGGACCTGGACAGGCTGGCTGGCTCGCTCCAGGGCCAATTGTAGGAGCTTTGACAAGGCCAAGTGCCCGGTCCTGCGCTTTGGTCACGACGACCCCCAGGCAACGCTAGGGGCTTGGGGACAGGTGGCTGGAAAGCTGCCCTGCAGAAAAGGCCCCGGGGGTGTCTGTCGACAGCCGGCTGAAGAGGGCCCAGCAGCGTGCCCGAGCGGCCAAGGCGGCCAAGAGCCTCCTGGCCTGGATCGCAAAGAGTGTGGCCAGCGGGACCAGGGGAGCGATCGTGCCCCTGTACTCGGCGCCGCTGAGGCTGCCCCTCGAATACTGAGTTCAGCTTTAGGCCCCTGGCTACGAGAAGGACATTGAGGTGCCGGAGCGTGTCCCGAGGAGGGCGGCGAAGCTGGCGAGGGCTCTGGAGCACAGCTCTTCTAGAGGAGCGGCGGAGGGAGCTGGGCTTGTTCAGCCTGGGGAAGAGGAGGCTGAGGGGAGACCTCATCGCTTCCTACAATTGCCTGAAAGGAGGTTGCGGAGCGGTGGGTGTTGGCCACTTCTCCCCAGGGACGGGCGACGGGACGAGAGGAAGAGGCCTCAGGTCGTGCCAGGGGAGGTTTAGACGCCGTATGAGGACAAAGTTCTGGACTGAGAGAGCGGTGAGACACTGGAAGAAACTGCCCAGGGAAGTGGTGGACTCACCATCCCCGGAGGTAGGTGTTCAAGGAACGTGTGGACGAGGCCTTGTGGGACACGGCTTAATGGGCATGGCAGTCTTTTCCAACCTGTGTGATTGTGTGATTCTGGGAGTGCGAGCAGGGTAGCCTGGTGTACCCCCCCCGAGTGCGGGCAAGGAGGCCTGTTCTACCCCGAGTGCGGGCGGCCGACTGGACGCAGAGTGCGGGCAGGGCGGCCAGGTGTACCCCGAGTGCGTGCAGGGAGGCCCCGAGTACCCCCGAGTGCGGGCAAGGAGGCCAGGTCTATCCCCGATAACCCCGAGTGCGGGCAAGGAGGCCAGGTCTACCCCTGAGTACCCCGAGTGCGGGCAAGGAGGCCAGGTCTAGCCCGAGTACCTCGAGTGCGGGCAAGGAGGCCAGGTCTAGTCCGAGTACCCCGAGTGCCGGCAGGGCGGCCAGGTCTAGCCCGAGTGCGGGCAGGGCGGCCCGGTGTACGTCGAGTGCGGGCAAGGCGGCCAAGTCTACTGCGAGTGCGGGCAGGGCAACAGGTCTACCCCCTGGGGGGAAGGGCGGCCAGGACTACCCGAATGAGGGCAGGGACGAGAGGTCTACCCCGGTATCGGGCAGGGCGGCCAGGTATAGCCCGGCAGCGGGCAGGGCGGCCCGTTGTACCCTGAGTCGCTGGAGGGTCGGAAGGCTCCGCAGAGGGACCTGGACAGGCTGGCTGGCTCGCTCCAGGGCCAATTGTAGGAGCTTTGACAAGGCCAAGTGCCCGGTCCTGTGCTTTGGTCACGACGACCCCCAGGCAACGCTAGGGGCTTGGGGACAGGTGGCTGGAAAGCTGCCCTGCAGAAAAGGCCCCGGGGGTGTCTGTCGACAGCCGGCTGAAGAGGGCCCAGCAGCGTGCCCGAGCGGCCAAGGCGGCCAAGAGCCTCCTGGCCTGGATCGCAAAGAGTGTGGCCAGCGGGACCAGGGGAGCGATCGTGCCCCTGTACTCGGCGCCGCTGAGGCTGCCCCTCGAATACTGAGTTCAGCTTTAGGCCCCTGGCTACGAGAAGGACATTGAGGTGCCGGAGCGTGTCCCGAGGAGGGCGGCGAAGCTGGCGAGGGCTCTGGAGCACAGCTCTTCTAGAGGAGCGGCGGAGGGAGCTGGGCTTGTTCAGCCTGGGGAAGAGGAGGCTGAGGGGAGACCTCATCGCTTCCTACAATTGCCTGAAAGGAGGTTGCGGAGCGGTGGGTGTTGGCCACTTCTCCCCAGGGACGGGCGACGGGACGAGAGGAAGAGGCCTCAGGTCGTGCCAGGGGAGGTTTAGATGCCGTATGAGGACAAAGTTCTGGACTGAGAGAGCGGTGAGACACTGGAAGAAACTGCCCAGGGAAGTGGTGGACTCACCATCCCCGGAGGTAGGTGTTCAAGGAACGTGTGGACGAGGCCTTGTGGGACACGGCTTAATGGGCATGGCAGTCTTTTCCAACCTGTGTGATTGTGTGATTCTGGGAGTGCGAGCAGGGTAGCCTGGTGTACCCCCCCCGAGTGCGGGCAAGGAGGCCTGTTCTACCCCGAGTGCGGGCGGCCGACTGGACGCAGAGTGCGGGCAGGGCGGCCAGGTGTACCCCGAGTGCGTGCAGGGAGGCCCCGAGTACCCCCGAGTGCGGGCAAGGAGGCCAGGTCTACCCCCGAGTACCCCGAGTGCGGGCAAGGAGGCCAGGTCTACCCCTGAGTACCCCGAGTGCGGGCAAGGAGGCCAGGTCTAGCCCGAGTACCCCGAGTGCCGGCAGGGCGGCCAGGTCTAGTCCGAGTACCCCGAGTGCCGGCAGGGCGGCCAGGTCTAGCCCGAGTGCGGGCAGGGCGGCCCGGTGTACGTCGAGTGCGGGCAAGGCGGCCAAGTCTACTGCGAGTGCGGGCAGGGCAACAGGTCTACCCCCTGGGGGGAAGGGCGGCCTGGACTACCTGAATGAGGGCAGGGACGAGAGGTCTACCCCGGTATCGGGCAGGGCGGCCAGGTATAGCCCGGCAGCGGGCAGGGCGGCCCGTTGTACCCTGAGTCGCTGGAGGGTCGGAAGGCTCCGCAGAGGGACCTGGACAGGCTGGCTGGCTCGCTCCAGGGCCAATTGTAGGAGCTTTGACAAGGCCAAGTGCCCGGTCCTGCGCTTTGGTCACGACGACCCCCAGGCAACGCTAGGGGCTTGGGGACAGGTGGCTGGAAAGCTGCCCTGCAGAAAAGGCCCCGGGGGTGTCTGTCGACATCCGGCTGAAGAGGGCCCAGCAGCGTGCCCGAGCGGCCAAGGCGGCCAAGAGCCTCCTGGCCTGGATCGCAAAGAGTGTGGCCAGCGGGACCAGGGGAGCGATCGTGCCCCTGTACTCGGCGCCGCTGAGGCTGCCCCTCGAATACTGAGTTCAGCTTTAGGCCCCTGGCTACGAGAAGGACATTGAGGTGCCGGAGCGTGTCCCGAGGAGGGCGGCGAAGCTGGCGAGGGCTCTGGAGCACAGCTCTTCTAGAGGAGCGGCGGAGGGAGCTGGGCTTGTTCAGCCTGGGGAAGAGGAGGCTGAGGGGAGACCTCATCGCTTCCTACAATTGCCTGAAAGGAGGTTGCGGAGCGGTGGGTGTTGGCCACTTCTCCCCAGGGACGGGCGACGGGACGAGAGGAAGAGGCCTCAGGTCGTGCCAGGGGAGGTTTAGACGCCGTATGAGGACAAAGTTCTGGACTGAGAGAGCGGTGAGACACTGGAAGAAACTGCCCAGGGAAGTGGTGGACTCACCATCCCCGGAGGTAGGTGTTCAAGGAACGTGTGGACGAGGCCTTGTGGGACACGGCTTAATGGGCATGGCAGTCTTTTCCAACCTGTGTGATTGTGTGATTCTGGGAGTGCGAGCAGGGTAGCCTGGTGTACCCCCCCCGAGTGCGGGCAAGGAGGCCTGTTCTACCCCGAGTGCGGGCGGCCGACTGGACGCAGAGTGCGGGCAGGGCGGCCAGGTGTACCCCGAGTGCGTGCAGGGAGGCCCCGAGTACCCCGAGTGCGGGCAAGGAGGCCAGGTCTACCCCCGAGTACCCCGAGTGCGGGCAAGGAGGCCAGGTCTACCCCTGAGTACCCCGAGTGCGGGCAAGGAGGCCAGGTCTACCCCTGAGTACCCCGAGTGCCGGCAGGGCAGCCAGGTCTAGCCCGAGTGCGGGCAGGGCGGCCCGGTGTACGTCGAGTGCGGGCAAGGCGGCCAAGTCTACTGCGAGTGCGGGCAGGGCAACAGGTCTACCCCCTGGGGGGAAGGGCGGCCAGGACTACCCGAATGAGGGCAGGGACGAGAGGTCTACCCCGGTATCGGGCAGGGCGGCCAGGTATAGCCCGGCAGCGGGCAGGGCGGCCCGTTGTACACTGAGTCGCTGGAGGGTCGGAAGGCTCCGCAGAGGGACCTGGACAGGCTGGCTGGCTCGCTCCAGGGCCAATTGTAGGAGCTTTGACAAGGCCAAGTGCCCGGTCCTGCGCTTTGGTCACGACGACCCCCAGGCAACGCTAGGGGCTTGGGGACAGGTGGCTGGAAAGCTGCCCTGCAGAAAAGGCCCCGGGGGTGTCTGTCGACAGCCGGCTGAAGAGGGCCCAGCAGCATGCCCGAGCGGCCAAGGCGGCCAAGAGCCTCCTGGCCTGGATCGCAAAGAGTGTGGCCAGCGGGACCAGGGGAGCGATCGTGCCCCTGTACTCGGCGCCGCTGAGGCTGCCCCTCGAATACTGAGTTCAGCTTTAGGCCCCTGGCTACGAGAAGGACATTGAGGTGCCGGAGCGTGTCCCGAGGAGGGCGGCGAAGCTGGCGAGGGCTCTGGAGCACAGCTCTTCTAGAGGAGCGGCGGAGGGAGCTGGGCTTGTTCAGCCTGGGGAAGAGGAGGCTGAGGGGAGACCTCATCGCTTCCTACAATTGCCTGAAAGGAGGTTGCGGAGCGGTGGGTGTTGGCCACTTCTCCCCAGGGACGGGCGACGGGACGAGAGGAAGAGGCCTCAGGTCGTGCCAGGGGAGGTTTAGATGCCGTATGAGGACAAAGTTCTGGACTGAGAGAGCGGTGAGACACTGGAAGAAACTGCCCAGGGAAGTGGTGGACTCACCATCCCCGGAGGTAGGTGTTCAAGGAACGTGTGGACGAGGCCTTGTGGGACACGGCTTAATGGGCATGGCAGTCTTTTCCAACCTGTGTGATTGTGTGATTCTGGGAGTGCGAGCAGGGTAGCCTGGTGTACCCCCCCCGAGTGCGGGCAAGGAGGCCTGTTCTACCCCGAGTGCGGGCGGCCGACTGGACGCAGAGTGCGGGCAGGGCGGCCAGGTGTACCCCGAGTGCGTGCAGGGAGGCCCCGAGTACCCCCGAGTGCGGGCAAGGAGGCCAGGTCTACCCCCGAGTACCCCGAGTGCGGGCAAGGAGGCCAGGTCTACCCCTGAGTACCCCGAGTGCGGGCAAGGAGGCCAGGTCTAGCCCGAGTACCCCGAGTGCCGGCAGGGCGGCCAGGTCTAGTCCGAGTACCCCGAGTGCCGGCAGGGCGGCCAGGTCTAGCCCGAGTGCGGGCAGGGCGGCCCGGTGTACGTCGAGTGCGGGCAAGGCGGCCAAGTCTACTGCGAGTGCGGGCAGGGCAACAGGTCTACCCCCTGGGGGGAAGGGCGGCCTGGACTACCTGAATGAGGGCAGGGACGAGAGGTCTACCCCGGTATCGGGCAGGGCGGCCAGGTATAGCCCGGCAGCGGGCAGGGCGGCCCGTTGTACCCTGAGTCGCTGGAGGGTCGGAAGGCTCCGCAGAGGGACCTGGACAGGCTGGCTGGCTCGCTCCAGGGCCAATTGTAGGAGCTTTGACAAGGCCAAGTGCCCGGTCCTGCGCTTTGGTCACGACGACCCCCAGGCAACGCTAGGGGCTTGGGGACAGGTGGCTGGAAAGCTGCCCTGCAGAAAAGGCCCCGGGGGTGTCTGTCGACAGCCGGCTGAAGAGGGCCCAGCAGCGTGCCCGAGCGGCCAAGGCGGCCAAGAGCCTCCTGGCCTGGATCGCAAAGAGTGTGGCCAGCGGGACCAGGGGAGCGATCGTGCCCCTGTACTCGGCGCCGCTGAGGCTGCCCCTCGAATACTGAGTTCAGCTTTAGGCCCCTGGCTACGAGAAGGACATTGAGGTGCCGGAGCGTGTCCCGAGGAGGGCGGCGAAGCTGGCGAGGGCTCTGGAGCACAGCTCTTCTAGAGGAGCGGCGGAGGGAGCTGGGCTTGTTCAGCCTGGGGAAGAGGAGGCTGAGGGGAGACCTCATCGCTTCCTACAATTGCCTGAAAGGAGGTTGCGGAGCGGTGGGTGTTGGCCACTTCTCCCCAGGGACGGGCGACGGGACGAGAGGAAGAGGCCTCAGGTCGTGCCAGGGGAGGTTTAGACGCCGTATGAGGACAAAGTTCTGGACTGAGAGAGCGGTGAGACACTGGAAGAAACTGCCCAGGGAAGTGGTGGACTCACCATCCCCGGAGGTAGGTGTTCAAGGAACGTGTGGACGAGGCCTTGTGGGACACGGCTTAATGGGCATGGCAGTCTTTTCCAACCTGTGTGATTGTGTGATTCTGGGAGTGCGAGCAGGGTAGCCTGGTGTACCCCCCCCGAGTGCGGGCAAGGAGGCCTGTTCTACCCCGAGTGCGGGCGGCCGACTGGACGCAGAGTGCGGGCAGGGCGGCCAGGTGTACCCCGAGTGCGTGCAGGGAGGCCCCGAGTACCCCCGAGTGCGGGCAAGGAGGCCAGGTCTATCCCCGAGTACCCCGAGTGCGGGCAAGGAGGCCAGGTCTACCCCTGAGTACCCCGAGTGCGGGCAAGGAGGCCAGGTCTAGCCCGAGTACCTCGAGTGCGGGCAAGGAGGCCAGGTCTAGTCCGAGTACCCCGAGTGCCGGCAGGGCGGCCAGGTCTAGCCCGAGTGCGGGCAGGGCGGCCCGGTGTACGTCGAGTGCGGGCAAGGCGGCCAAGTCTACTGCGAGTGCGGGCAGGGCAACAGGTCTACCCCCTGGGGGGAAGGGCGGCCAGGACTACCCGAATGAGGGCAGGGACGAGAGGTCTACCCCGGTATCGGGCAGGGCGGCCAGGTATAGCCCGGCAGCGGGCAGGGCGGCCCGTTGTACACTGAGTCGCTGGAGGGTCGGAAGGCTCCGCAGAGGGACCTGGACAGGCTGGCTGGCTCGCTCCAGGGCCAATTGTAGGAGCTTTGACAAGGCCAAGTGCCCGGTCCTGTGCTTTGGTCACGACGACCCCCAGGCAACGCTAGGGGCTTGGGGACAGGTGGCTGGAAAGCTGCCCTGCAGAAAAGGCCCCGGGGGTGTCTGTCGACAGCCGGCTGAAGAGGGCCCAGCAGCGTGCCCGAGCGGCCAAGGCGGCCAAGAGCCTCCTGGCCTGGATCGCAAAGAGTGTGGCCAGCGGGACCAGGGGAGCGATCGTGCCCCTGTACTCGGCGCCGCTGAGGCTGCCCCTCGAATACTGAGTTCAGCTTTAGGCCCCTGGCTACGAGAAGGACATTGAGGTGCCGGAGCGTGTCCCGAGGAGGGCGGCGAAGCTGGCGAGGGCTCTGGAGCACAGCTCTTCTAGAGGAGCGGCGGAGGGAGCTGGGCTTGTTCAGCCTGGGGAAGAGGAGGCTGAGGGGAGACCTCATCGCTTCCTACAATTGCCTGAAAGGAGGTTGCGGAGCGGTGGGTGTTGGCCACTTCTCCCCAGGGACGGGCGACGGGACGAGAGGAAGAGGCCTCAGGTCGTGCCAGGGGAGGTTTAGATGCCGTATGAGGACAAAGTTCTGGACTGAGAGAGCGGTGAGACACTGGAAGAAACTGCCCAGGGAAGTGGTGGACTCACCATCCCCGGAGGTAGGTGTTCAAGGAACGTGTGGACGAGGCCTTGTGGGACACGGCTTAATGGGCATGGCAGTCTTTTCCAACCTGTGTGATTGTGTGATTCTGGGAGTGCGAGCAGGGTAGCCTGGTGTACCCCCCCCGAGTGCGGGCAAGGAGGCCTGTTCTACCCCGAGTGCGGGCGGCCGACTGGACGCAGAGTGCGGGCAGGGCGGCCAGGTGTACCCCGAGTGCGTGCAGGGAGGCCCCGAGTACCCCCGAGTGCGGGCAAGGAGGCCAGGTCTACCCCCGAGTACCCCGAGTGCGGGCAAGGAGGCCAGGTCTACCCCTGAGTACCCCGAGTGCGGGCAAGGAGGCCAGGTCTAGCCCGAGTACCCCGAGTGCCGGCAGGGCGGCCAGGTCTAGTCCGAGTACCCCGAGTGCCGGCAGGGCGGCCAGGTCTAGCCCGAGTGCGGGCAGGGCGGCCCGGTGTACGTCGAGTGCGGGCAAGGCGGCCAAGTCTACTGCGAGTGCGGGCAGGGCAACAGGTCTACCCCCTGGGGGGAAGGGCGGCCTGGACTACCTGAATGAGGGCAGGGACGAGAGGTCTACCCCGGTATCGGGCAGGGCGGCCAGGTATAGCCCGGCAGCGGGCAGGGCGGCCCGTTGTACCCTGAGTCGCTGGAGGGTCGGAAGGCTCCGCAGAGGGACCTGGACAGGCTGGCTGGCTCGCTCCAGGGCCAATTGTAGGAGCTTTGACAAGGCCAAGTGCCCGGTCCTGCGCTTTGGTCACGACGACCCCCAGGCAACGCTAGGGGCTTGGGGACAGGTGGCTGGAAAGCTGCCCTGCAGAAAAGGCCCCGGGGGTGTCTGTCGACATCCGGCTGAAGAGGGCCCAGCAGCGTGCCCGAGCGGCCAAGGCGGCCAAGAGCCTCCTGGCCTGGATCGCAAAGAGTGTGGCCAGCGGGACCAGGGGAGCGATCGTGCCCCTGTACTCGGCGCCGCTGAGGCTGCCCCTCGAATACTGAGTTCAGCTTTAGGCCCCTGGCTACGAGAAGGACATTGAGGTGCCGGAGCGTGTCCCGAGGAGGGCGGCGAAGCTGGCGAGGGCTCTGGAGCACAGCTCTTCTAGAGGAGCGGCGGAGGGAGCTGGGCTTGTTCAGCCTGGGGAAGAGGAGGCTGAGGGGAGACCTCATCGCTTCCTACAATTGCCTGAAAGGAGGTTGCGGAGCGGTGGGTGTTGGCCACTTCTCCCCAGGGACGGGCGACGGGACGAGAGGAAGAGGCCTCAGGTCGTGCCAGGGGAGGTTTAGACGCCGTATGAGGACAAAGTTCTGGACTGAGAGAGCGGTGAGACACTGGAAGAAACTGCCCAGGGAAGTGGTGGACTCACCATCCCCGGAGGTAGGTGTTCAAGGAACGTGTGGACGAGGCCTTGTGGGACACGGCTTAATGGGCATGGCAGTCTTTTCCAACCTGTGTGATTGTGTGATTCTGGGAGTGCGAGCAGGGTAGCCTGGTGTACCCCCCCCGAGTGCGGGCAAGGAGGCCTGTTCTACCCCGAGTGCGGGCGGCCGACTGGACGCAGAGTGCGGGCAGGGCGGCCAGGTGTACCCCGAGTGCGTGCAGGGAGGCCCCGAGTACCCCGAGTGCGGGCAAGGAGGCCAGGTCTACCCCCGAGTACCCCGAGTGCGGGCAAGGAGGCCAGGTCTACCCCTGAGTACCCCGAGTGCGGGCAAGGAGGCCAGGTCTAGCCCGAGTACCCCGAGTGCCGGCAGGGCGGCCAGGTCTAGCCCGAGTGCGGGCAGGGCGGCCCGGTGTACGTCGAGTGCGGGCAAGGCGGCCAAGTCTACTGCGAGTGCGGGCAGGGCAACAGGTCTACCCCCTGGGGGGAAGGGCGGCCAGGACTACCCGAATGAGGGCAGGGACGAGAGGTCTACCCCGGTATCGGGCAGGGCGGCCAGGTATAGCCCGGCAGCGGTCAGGGCGGCCCGTTGTACCCTGAGTCGCTGGAGGGTCGGAAGGCTCCGCAGAGGGACCTGGACAGGCTGGCTGGCTCGCTCCAGGGCCAATTGTAGGAGCTTTGACAAGGCCAAGTGCCCGGTCCTGCGCTTTGGTCACGACGACCCCCAGGCAACGCTAGGGGCTTGGGGACAGGTGGCTGGAAAGCTGCCCTGCAGAAAAGGCCCCGGGGGTGTCTGTCGACAGCCGGCTGAAGAGGGCCCAGCAGCGTGCCCGAGCGGCCAAGGCGGCCAAGAGCCTCCTGGCCTGGATCGCAAAGAGTGTGGCCAGCGGGACCAGGGGAGCGATCGTGCCCCTGTACTCGGCGCCGCTGAGGCTGCCCCTCGAATACTGAGTTCAGCTTTAGGCCCCTGGCTACGAGAAGGACATTGAGGTGCCGGAGCGTGTCCCGAGGAGGGCGGCGAAGCTGGCGAGGGCTCTGGAGCACAGCTCTTCTAGAGGAGCGGCGGAGGGAGCTGGGCTTGTTCAGCCTGGGGAAGAGGAGGCTGAGGGGAGACCTCATCGCTTCCTACAATTGCCTGAAAGGAGGTTGCGGAGCGGTGGGTGTTGGCCACTTCTCCCCAAGGACGGGCGACGGGACGAGAGGAAGCGGCCTCAGGTCGCGCCAGGGGAGGTTTAGACGCCGTATGAGGACAAAGTTCTGGACTGAGAGAGCGGTGAGACACTGGAAGAAACTGCCCAGGGAAGTGGTGGACTCACCATCCCCGGAGGTAGGTGTTCAAGGAACGTGTGGACGAGGCCTTGTGGGACACGGCTTAATGGGCATGGCAGTCTTTTCCAACCTGTGTGATTGTGTGATTCTGGGAGTGCGAGCAGGGTAGCCTGGTGTACCCCCCCCGAGTGCGGGCAAGGAGGCCTGTTCTACCCCGAGTGCGGGCGGCCGACTGGACGCAGAGTGCGGGCAGGGCGGCCAGGTGTACCCCGAGTGCGTGCAGGGAGGCCCCGAGTACCCCCGAGTGCGGGCAAGGAGGCCAGGTCTATCCCCGAGTACCCCGAGTGCGGGCAAGGAGGCCAGGTCTACCCCTGAGTACCCCGAGTGCGGGCAAGGAGGCCAGGTCTAGCCCGAGTACCCCGAGTGCCGGCAGGGCGGCCAGGTCTAGTCCGAGTACCCCGAGTGCCGGCAGGGCGGCCAGGTCTAGTCCGAGTACCCCGAATGCCGGCAGGGGGTCCAGGTCTAGCCCGAGTGCCGGCAGGGCGGCCAGGTCTAGTCCGAGTGCGCGTAGGGCGGCCCGGTGTACGTCGAGTGCGGGCAAGGCGTCCAAGTCTACTCTGAGTGCGGGCAGGGCAACAGGTCTACCCCCTGGGGGGGAAGGGCGGCCAGGACTACCCGAATGAGGGCAGGGACGAGAGGTCTACCCCGGTATCGGGCAGGGCGGCCAGGTATAGCCCGGCAGCGGGCAGGGCGGCCCGTTGTACCCTGAGTCGCTGGAGGGTCGGAAGGCTCCGCAGAGGGACCTGGACAGGCTGGCTGGCTCGCTCCAGGGCCAATTGTAGGAGCTTTGACAAGGCCAAGTGCCCGGTCCTGCGCTTTGGTCACGACGACCCCCAGGCAACGCTAGGGGCTTGGGGACAGGTGGCTGGAAAGCTGCCCTGCAGAAAAGGCCCCGGGGGTGTCTGTCGACAGCCGGCTGAAGAGGGCCCAGCAGCGTGCCCGAGCGGCCAAGGCGGCCAAGAGCCTCCTGGCCTGGATCGCAAAGAGTGTGGCCAGCAGGACCAGGGGAGCGATCGTGCCCCTGTACTCGGCGCCGCTGAGGCTGCCCCTCGAATACTGAGTTCAGCTTTAGGCCCCTGGCTACGAGAAGGACATTGAGGTGCCGGAGCGTGTCCCGAGGAGGGCGGCGAAGCTGGCGAGGGCTCTGGAGCACAGCTCTTCTAGAGGAGCGGCGGAGGGAGCTGGGCTTGTTCAGCCTGGGGAAGAGGAGGCTGAGGGGAGACCTCATCGCTTCCTACAATTGCCTGAAAGGAGGTTGCGGAGCGGTGGGTGTTGGCCACTTCTCCCCAGGGACGGGCGACGGGACGAGAGGAAGCGGCCTCAGGTCGCGCCAGGGGAGGTTTAGACGCCGTATGAGGACAAAGTTCTGGACTGAGAGAGCGGTGAGACACTGGAAGAAACTGCCCAGGGAAGTGGTGGACTCACCATCCCCGGAGGTAGGTGTTCAAGGAACGTGTGGACGAGGCCTTGTGGGACACGGCTTAATGGGCATGGCAGTCTTTTCCAACCTGTGTGATTGTGTGATTCTGGGAGTGCGAGCAGGGTAGCCTGGTGTACCCCCCCCGAGTGCGGGCAAGGAGGCCTGTTCTACCCCGAGTGCGGGCGGCCGACTGGACGCAGAGTGCGGGCAGGGCGGCCAGGTGTACCCCGAGTGCGTGCAGGGAGGCCCCGAGTACCCCGAGTGCGGGCAAGGAGGCCAGGTCTACCCCCGAGTACCCCGAGTGCGGGCAAGGAGGCCAGGTCTACCCCTGAGTACCCCGAGTGCGGGCAAGGAGGCCAGGTCTACCCCTGAGTACCCCGAGTGCCGGCAGGGCAGCCAGGTCTAGCCCGAGTGCGGGCAGGGCGGCCCGGTGTACGTCGAGTGCGGGCAAGGCGGCCAAGTCTACTGCGAGTGCGGGCAGGGCAACAGGTCTACCCCCTGGGGGGAAGGGCGGCCAGGACTACCCGAATGAGGGCAGGGACGAGAGGTCTACCCCGGTATCGGGCAGGGCGGCCAGGTATAGCCCGGCAGCGGGCAGGGCGGCCCGTTGTACCCTGAGTCGCTGGAGGGTCGGAAGGCTCCGCAGAGGGACCTGGACAGGCTGGCTGGCTCGCTCCAGGGCCAATTGTAGGAGCTTTGACAAGGCCAAGTGCCCGGTCCTGCGCTTTGGTCACGACGACCCCCAGGCAACGCTAGGGGCTTGGGGACAGGTGGCTGGAAAGCTGCCCTGCAGAAAAGGCCCCGGGGGTGTCTGTCGACAGCCGGCTGAAGAGGGCCCAGCAGCGTGCCCGAGCGGCCAA
The DNA here is from genome assembly GCF_030936135.1 of Gavia stellata. Taxonomy (NCBI): domain Eukaryota; kingdom Metazoa; phylum Chordata; class Aves; order Gaviiformes; family Gaviidae; genus Gavia; species Gavia stellata. The sequence continues at coordinate 59,625 of NW_026776694.1, read as the reverse complement.
GGCGGCCAAGAGCCTCCTGGCCTGGATCGCAAAGAGTGTGGCCAGCGGGACCAGGGGAGCGATCGTGCCCCTGTACTCGGCGCCGCTGAGGCTGCCCCTCGAATACTGAGTTCAGCTTTAGGCCCCTGGCTACGAGAAGGACATTGAGGTGCCGGAGCGTGTCCCGAGGAGGGCGGCGAAGCTGGCGAGGGCTCTGGAGCACAGCTCTTCTAGAGGAGCGGCGGAGGGAGCTGGGCTTGTTCAGCCTGGGGAAGAGGAGGCTGAGGGGAGACCTCATCGCTTCCTACAATTGCCTGAAAGGAGGTTGCGGAGCGGTGGGTGTTGGCCACTTCTCCCCAGGGACGGGCGACGGGACGAGAGGAAGAGGCCTCAGGTCGTGCCAGGGGAGGTTTAGACGCCGTATGAGGACAAAGTTCTGGACTGAGAGAGCGGTGAGACACTGGAAGAAACTGCCCAGGGAAGTGGTGGACTCACCATCCCCGGAGGTAGGTGTTCAAGGAACGTGTGGACGAGGCCTTGTGGGACACGGCTTAATGGGCATGGCAGTCTTTTCCAACCTGTGTGATTGTGTGATTCTGGGAGTGCGAGCAGGGTAGCCTGGTGTACCCCCCCCGAGTGCGGGCAAGGAGGCCTGTTCTACCCCGAGTGCGGGCGGCCGACTGGACGCAGAGTGCGGGCAGGGCGGCCAGGTGTACCCCGAGTGCGTGCAGGGAGGCCCCGAGTACCCCGAGTGCGGGCAAGGAGGCCAGGTCTATCCCCAAGTACCCCGAGTGCGGGCAAGGAGGCCAGGTCTACCCCTGAGTACCCCGAGTGCGGGCAAGGAGGCCAGGTCTAGCCCGAGTACCTCGAGTGCGGGCAAGGAGGCCAGGTCTAGTCCGAGTACCCCGAGTGCCGGCAGGGCGGCCAGGTCTAGCCCGAGTGCGGGCAGGGCGGCCCGGTGTACGTCGAGTGCGGGCAAGGCGGCCAAGTCTACTGCGAGTGCGGGCAGGGCAACAGGTCTACCCCCTGGGGGGAAGGGCGGCCAGGACTACCCGAATGAGGGCAGGGACGAGAGGTCTACCCCGGTATCGGGCAGGGCGGCCAGGTATAGCCCGGCAGCGGGCAGGGCGGCCCGTTGTACCCTGAGTCGCTGGAGGGTCGGAAGGCTCCGCAGAGGGACCTGGACAGGCTGGCTGGCTCGCTCCAGGGCCAATTGTAGGAGCTTTGACAAGGCCAAGTGCCCGGTCCTGCGCTTTGGTCACGACGACCCCCAGGCAACGCTAGGGGCTTGGGGACAGGTGGCTGGAAAGCTGCCCTGCAGAAAAGGCCCCGGGGGTGTCTGTCGACAGCCGGCTGAAGAGGGCCCAGCAGCGTGCCCGAGCGGCCAAGGCGGCCAAGAGCCTCCTGGCCTGGATCGCAAAGAGTGTGGCCAGCGGGACCAGGGGAGCGATCGTGCCCCTGTACTCGGCGCCGCTGAGGCTGCCCCTCGAATACTGAGTTCAGCTTTAGGCCCCTGGCTACGAGAAGGACATTGAGGTGCCGGAGCGTGTCCCGAGGAGGGCGGCGAAGCTGGCGAGGGCTCTGGAGCACAGCTCTTCTAGAGGAGCGGCGGAGGGAGCTGGGCTTGTTCAGCCTGGGGAAGAGGAGGCTGAGGGGAGACCTCATCGCTTCCTACAATTGCCTGAAAGGAGGTTGCGGAGCGGTGGGTGTTGGCCACTTCTCCCCAGGGACGGGCGACGGGACGAGAGGAAGAGGCCTCAGGTCGTGCCAGGGGAGGTTTAGATGCCGTATGAGGACAAAGTTCTGGACTGAGAGAGCGGTGAGACACTGGAAGAAACTGCCCAGGGAAGTGGTGGACTCACCATCCCCGGAGGTAGGTGTTCAAGGAACGTGTGGACGAGGCCTTGTGGGACACGGCTTAATGGGCATGGCAGTCTTTTCCAACCTGTGTGATTGTGTGATTCTGGGAGTGCGAGCAGGGTAGCCTGGTGTACCCCCCCCGAGTGCGGGCAAGGAGGCCTGTTCTACCCCGAGTGCGGGCCACCGACTGGACGCAGAGTGCGGGCAGGGCGGCCAGGTGTACCCCGAGTGCGTGCAGGGAGGCCCCGAGTACCCCCGAGTGCGGGCAAGGAGGCCAGGTCTACCCCCGAGTACCCCGAGTGCGGGCAAGGAGGCCAGGTCTACCCCTGAGTACCCCGAGTGCGGGCAAGGAGGCCAGGTCTAGCCCGAGTACCCCGAGTGCCGGCAGGGCGGCCAGGTCTAGTCCGAGTACCCCGAGTGCCGGCAGGGCGGCCAGGTCTAGCCCGAGTGCGGGCAGGGCGGCCCGGTGTACGTCGAGTGCGGGCAAGGCGGCCAAGTCTACTGCGAGTGCGGGCAGGGCAACAGGTCTACCCCCTGGGGGGAAGGGCGGCCTGGACTACCTGAATGAGGGCAGGGACGAGAGGTCTACCCCGGTATCGGGCAGGGCGGCCAGGTATAGCCCGGCAGCGGGCAGGGCGGCCCGTTGTACCCTGAGTCGCTGGAGGGTCGGAAGGCTCCGCAGAGGGACCTGGACAGGCTGGCTGGCTCGCTCCAGGGCCAATTGTAGGAGCTTTGACAAGGCCAAGTGCCCGGTCCTGCGCTTTGGTCACGACGACCCCCAGGCAACGCTAGGGGCTTGGGGACAGGTGGCTGGAAAGCTGCCCTGCAGAAAAGGCCCCGGGGGTGTCTGTCGACAGCCGGCTGAAGAGGGCCCAGCAGCGTGCCCGAGCGGCCAAGGCGGCCAAGAGCCTCCTGGCCTGGATCGCAAAGAGTGTGGCCAGCGGGACCAGGGGAGCGATCGTGCCCCTGTACTCGGCGCCGCTGAGGCTGCCCCTCGAATACTGAGTTCAGCTTTAGGCCCCTGGCTACGAGAAGGACATTGAGGTGCCGGAGCGTGTCCCGAGGAGGGCGGCGAAGCTGGCGAGGGCTCTGGAGCACAGCTCTTCTAGAGGAGCGGCGGAGGGAGCTGGGCTTGTTCAGCCTGGGGAAGAGGAGGCTGAGGGGAGACCTCATCGCTTCCTACAATTGCCTGAAAGGAGGTTGCGGAGCGGTGGGTGTTGGCCACTTCTCCCCAGGGACGGGCGACGGGACGAGAGGAAGAGGCCTCAGGTCGTGCCAGGGGAGGTTTAGATGCCGTATGAGGACAAAGTTCTGGACTGAGAGAGCGGTGAGACACTGGAAGAAACTGCCCAGGGAAGTGGTGGACTCACCATCCCCGGAGGTAGGTGTTCAAGGAACGTGTGGACGAGGCCTTGTGGGACACGGCTTAATGGGCATGGCAGTCTTTTCCAACCTGTGTGATTGTGTGATTCTGGGAGTGCGAGCAGGGTAGCCTGGTGTACCCCCCCCGAGTGCGGGCAAGGAGGCCTGTTCTACCCCGAGTGCGGGCGGCCGACTGGACGCAGAGTGCGGGCAGGGCGGCCAGGTGTACCCCGAGTGCGTGCAGGGAGGCCCCGAGTACCCCCGAGTGCGGGCAAGGAGGCCAGGTCTATCCCCGAGTACCCCGAGTGCGGGCAAGGAGGCCAGGTCTACCCCTGAGTACCCCGAGTGCGGGCAAGGAGGCCAGGTCTAGCCCGAGTACCTCGAGTGCGGGCAAGGAGGCCAGGTCTAGTCCGAGTACCCCGAGTGCCGGCAGGGCGGCCAGGTCTAGCCCGAGTGCGGGCAGGGCGGCCCGGTGTACGTCGAGTGCGGGCAAGGCGGCCAAGTCTACTGCGAGTGCGGGCAGGGCAACAGGTCTACCCCCTGGGGGGAAGGGCGGCCAGGACTACCCGAATGAGGGCAGGGACGAGAGGTCTACCCCGGTATCGGGCAGGGCGGCCAGGTATAGCCCGGCAGCGGGCAGGGCGGCCCGTTGTACCCTGAGTCGCTGGAGGGTCGGAAGGCTCCGCAGAGGGACCTGGACAGGCTGGCTGGCTCGCTCCAGGGCCAATTGTAGGAGCTTTGACAAGGCCAAGTGCCCGGTCCTGCGCTTTGGTCACGACGACCCCCAGGCAACGCTAGGGGCTTGGGGACAGGTGGCTGGAAAGCTGCCCTGCAGAAAAGGCCCCGGGGGTGTCTGTCGACAGCCGGCTGAAGAGGGCCCAGCAGCGTGCCCGAGCGGCCAAGGCGGCCAAGAGCCTCCTGGCCTGGATCGCAAAGAGTGTGGCCAGCGGGACCAGGGGAGCGATCGTGCCCCTGTACTCGGCGCCGCTGAGGCTGCCCCTCGAATACTGAGTTCAGCTTTAGGCCCCTGGCTACGAGAAGGACATTGAGGTGCCGGAGCGTGTCCCGAGGAGGGCGGCGAAGCTGGCGAGGGCTCTGGAGCACAGCTCTTCTAGAGGAGCGGCGGAGGGAGCTGGGCTTGTTCAGCCTGGGGAAGAGGAGGCTGAGGGGAGACCTCATCGCTTCCTACAATTGCCTGAAAGGAGGTTGCGGAGCGGTGGGTGTTGGCCACTTCTCCCCAGGGACGGGCGACGGGACGAGAGGAAGAGGCCTCAGGTCGTGCCAGGGGAGGTTTAGATGCCGTATGAGGACAAAGTTCTGGACTGAGAGAGCGGTGAGACACTGGAAGAAACTGCCCAGGGAAGTGGTGGACTCACCATCCCCGGAGGTAGGTGTTCAAGGAACGTGTGGACGAGGCCTTGTGGGACACGGCTTAATGGGCATGGCAGTCTTTTCCAACCTGTGTGATTGTGTGATTCTGGGAGTGCGAGCAGGGTAGCCTGGTGTACCCCCCCCGAGTGCGGGCAAGGAGGCCTGTTCTACCCCGAGTGCGGGCGGCCGACTGGACGCAGAGTGCGGGCAGGGCGGCCAGGTGTACCCCGAGTGCGTGCAGGGAGGCCCCGAGTACCCCCGAGTGCGGGCAAGGAGGCCAGGTCTACCCCCGAGTACCCCGAGTGCGGGCAAGGAGGCCAGGTCTACCCCTGAGTACCCCGAGTGCGGGCAAGGAGGCCAGGTCTAGCCCGAGTACCCCGAGTGCCGGCAGGGCGGCCAGGTCTAGTCCGAGTACCCCGAGTGCCGGCAGGGCGGCCAGGTCTAGCCCGAGTGCGGGCAGGGCGGCCCGGTGTACGTCGAGTGCGGGCAAGGCGGCCAAGTCTACTGCGAGTGCGGGCAGGGCAACAGGTCTACCCCCTGGGGGGAAGGGCGGCCTGGACTACCTGAATGAGGGCAGGGACGAGAGGTCTACCCCGGTATCGGGCAGGGCGGCCAGGTATAGCCCGGCAGCGGGCAGGGCGGCCCGTTGTACCCTGAGTCGCTGGAGGGTCGGAAGGCTCCGCAGAGGGACCTGGACAGGCTGGCTGGCTCGCTCCAGGGCCAATTGTAGGAGCTTTGACAAGGCCAAGTGCCCGGTCCTGCGCTTTGGTCACGACGACCCCCAGGCAACGCTAGGGGCTTGGGGACAGGTGGCTGGAAAGCTGCCCTGCAGAAAAGGCCCCGGGGGTGTCTGTCGACAGCCGGCTGAAGAGGGCCCAGCAGCGTGCCCGAGCGGCCAAGGCGGCCAAGAGCCTCCTGGCCTGGATCGCAAAGAGTGTGGCCAGCGGGACCAGGGGAGCGATCGTGCCCCTGTACTCGGCGCCGCTGAGGCTGCCCCTCGAATACTGAGTTCAGCTTTAGGCCCCTGGCTACGAGAAGGACATTGAGGTGCCGGAGCGTGTCCCGAGGAGGGCGGCGAAGCTGGCGAGGGCTCTGGAGCACAGCTCTTCTAGAGGAGCGGCGGAGGGAGCTGGGCTTGTTCAGCCTGGGGAAGAGGAGGCTGAGGGGAGACCTCATCGCTTCCTACAATTGCCTGAAAGGAGGTTGCGGAGCGGTGGGTGTTGGCCACTTCTCCCCAGGGACGGGCGACGGGACGAGAGGAAGAGGCCTCAGGTCGTGCCAGGGGAGGTTTAGACGCCGTATGAGGACAAAGTTCTGGACTGAGAGAGCGGTGAGACACTGGAAGAAACTGCCCAGGGAAGTGGTGGACTCACCATCCCCGGAGGTAGGTGTTCAAGGAACGTGTGGACGAGGCCTTGTGGGACACGGCTTAATGGGCATGGCAGTCTTTTCCAACCTGTGTGATTGTGTGATTCTGGGAGTGCGAGCAGGGTAGCCTGGTGTACCCCCCCCGAGTGCGGGCAAGGAGGCCTGTTCTACCCCGAGTGCGGGCGGCCGACTGGACGCAGAGTGCGGGCAGGGCGGCCAGGTGTACCCCGAGTGCGTGCAGGGAGGCCCCGAGTACCCCCGAGTGCGGGCAAGGAGGCCAGGTCTATCCCCGAGTACCCCGAGTGCGGGCAAGGAGGCCAGGTCTACCCCTGAGTACCCCGAGTGCGGGCAAGGAGGCCAGGTCTAGCCCGAGTACCTCGAGTGCGGGCAAGGAGGCCAGGTCTAGTCCGAGTACCCCGAGTGCCGGCAGGGCGGCCAGGTCTAGCCCGAGTGCGGGCAGGGCGGCCCGGTGTACGTCGAGTGCGGGCAAGGCGGCCAAGTCTACTGCGAGTGCGGGCAGGGCAACAGGTCTACCCCCTGGGGGGAAGGGCGGCCAGGACTACCCGAATGAGGGCAGGGACGAGAGGTCTACCCCGGTATCGGGCAGGGCGGCCAGGTATAGCCCGGCAGCGGGCAGGGCGGCCCGTTGTACCCTGAGTCGCTGGAGGGTCGGAAGGCTCCGCAGAGGGACCTGGACAGGCTGGCTGGCTCGCTCCAGGGCCAATTGTAGGAGCTTTGACAAGGCCAAGTGCCCGGTCCTGCGCTTTGGTCACAACGACCCCCAGGCAACGCTAGGGGCTTGGGGACAGGTGGCTGGAAAGCTGCCCTGCAGAAAAGGCCCCGGGGGTGTCTGTCGACAGCCGGCTGAAGAGGGCCCAGCAGCGTGCCCGAGCGGCCAAGGCGGCCAAGAGCCTCCTGGCCTGGATCGCAAAGAGTGTGGCCAGCGGGACCAGGGGAGCGATCGTGCCCCTGTACTCGGCGCCGCTGAGGCTGCCCCTCGAATACTGAGTTCAGCTTTAGGCCCCTGGCTACGAGAAGGACATTGAGGTGCCGGAGCGTGTCCCGAGGAGGGCGGCGAAGCTGGCGAGGGCTCTGGAGCACAGCTCTTCTAGAGGAGCGGCGGAGGGAGCTGGGCTTGTTCAGCCTGGGGAAGAGGAGGCTGAGGGGAGACCTCATCGCTTCCTACAATTGCCTGAAAGGAGGTTGCGGAGCGGTGGGTGTTGGCCACTTCTCCCCAGGGACGGGCGACGGGACGAGAGGAAGAGGCCTCAGGTCGTGCCAGGGGAGGTTTAGACGCCGTATGAGGACAAAGTTCTGGACTGAGAGAGCGGTGAGACACTGGAAGAAACTGCCCAGGGAAGTGGTGGACTCACCATCCCCGGAGGTAGGTGTTCAAGGAACGTGTGGACGAGGCCTTGTGGGACACGGCTTAATGGGCATGGCAGTCTTTTCCAACCTGTGTGATTGTGTGATTCTGGGAGTGCGAGCAGGGTAGCCTGGTGTACCCCCCCCGAGTGCGGGCAAGGAGGCCTGTTCTACCCCGAGTACGGGCGGCCGACTGGACGCAGAGTGCGGGCAGGGCGGCCAGGTGTACCCCGAGTGCGTGCAGGGAGGCCCCGAGTACCCCCGAGTGCGGGCAAGGAGGCCAGGTCTATCCCCGAGTACCCCGAGTGCGGGCAAGGAGGCCAGGTCTACCCCTGAGTACCCCGAGTGCGGGCAAGGAGGCCAGGTCTAGCCCGAGTACCTCGAGTGCGGGCAAGGAGGCCAGGTCTAGCCCGAGTACCCCGAGTGCCGGCAGGGCGGCCAGGTCTAGCCCGAGTGCGGGCAGGGCGGCCCGGTGTACGTCGAGTGCAGGCAAGGCGGCAAAGTCTACTGCGAGTGCGGGCAGGGCAACAGGTCTACCCCCTGGGGGGAAGGGCGGCCAGGACTACCCGAATGAGGGCAGGGACGAGAGGTCTACCCCGGTATCGGGCAGGGCGGCCAGGTATAGCCCGGCAGCGGGCAGGGCGGCCCGTTGTACCCTGAGTCGCTGGAGGGTCGGAAGGCTCCGCAGAGGGACCTGGACAGGCTGGCTGGCTCGCTCCAGGGCCAATTGTAGGAGCTTTGACAAGGCCAAGTGCCCGGTCCTGCGCTTTGGTCACGACGACCCCCAGGCAACGCTAGGGGCTTGGGGACAGGTGGCTGGAAAGCTGCCCTGCAGAAAAGGCCCCGGGGGTGTCTGTCGACAGCCGGCTGAAGAGGGCCCAGCAGCGTGCCCGAGCGGCCAAGGCGGCCAAGAGCCTCCTGGCCTGGATCGCAAAGAGTGTGGCCAGCGGGACCAGGGGAGCGATCGTGCCCCTGTACTCGGCGCCGCTGAGGCTGCCCCTCGAATACTGAGTTCAGCTTTAGGCCCCTGGCTACGAGAAGGACATTGAGGTGCTGGAGCGTGTCCCGAGGAGGGCGGCGAAGCTGGTGAGGGCTCTGGAGCACAGCTCTTCTAGAGGAGCGGCGGAGGGAGCTGGGCTTGTTCAGCCTGGGGAAGAGGAGGCTGAGGGGAGACCTCATCGCTTCCTACAATTGCCTGAAAGGAGGTTGCGGAGCGGTGGGTGTTGGCCACTTCTCCCCAAGGACGGGCGACGGGACGAGAGGAAGCGGCCTCAGGTCGCGCCAGGGGAGGTTTAGACGCCGTATGAGGACAAAGTTCTGGACTGAGAGAGCGGTGAGACACTGGAAGAAACTGCCCAGGGAAGTGGTGGACTCACCATCCCCGGAGGTAGGTGTTCAAGGAACGTGTGGACGAGGCCTTGTGGGACACGGCTTAATGGGCATGGCAGTCTTTTCCAACCTGTGTGATTGTGTGATTCTGGGAGTGCGAGCAGGGTAGCCTGGTGTACCCCCCCCGAGTGCGGGCAAGGAGGCCTGTTCTACCCCGAGTGCGGGCGGCCGACTGGACGCAGAGTGCGGGCAGGGCGGCCAGGTGTACCCCGAGTGCGTGCAGGGAGGCCCCGAGTACCCCCGAGTGCGGGCAAGGAGGCCAGGTCTATCCCCGAGTACCCCGAGTGCGGGCAAGGAGGCCAGGTCTACCCCTGAGTACCCCGAGTGCGGGCAAGGAGGCCAGGTCTAGCCCGAGTACCCCGAGTGCCAGCAGGGCGGCCAGGTCTAGTCCGAGTACCCCGAGTGCCGGCAGGGCGGCCAGGTCTAGCCCGAGTGCGGGCAGGGCGGCCCGGTGTATGTCGAGTGCGGGCAAGGCGGCCAAGTCTACTGCGAGTGCGGGCAGGGCAACAGGTCTACCCCCTGGGGGGAAGGGCGGCCTGGACTACCCGAATGAGGGCAGGGACGAGAGGTCTACCCCGGTATCGGGCAGGGCGGCCAGGTATAGCCCGGCAGCGGGCAGGGCGGCCCGTTGTACACTGAGTCGCTGGAGGGTCGGAAGGCTCCGCAGAGGGACCTGGACAGGCTGGCTGGCTCGCTCCAGGGCCAATTGTAGGAGCTTTGACAAGGCCAAGTGCCCGGTCCTGCGCTTTGGTCACGACGACCCCCAGGCAACGCTAGGGGCTTGGGGACAGGTGGCTGGAAAGCTGCCCTGCAGAAAAGGCCCCGGGGGTGTCTGTCGACAGCCGGCTGAAGAGGGCCCAGCAGCGTGCCGGAGCGGCCAAGGCGGCCAAGAGCCTCCTGGCCTGGATCGCAAAGAGTGTGGCCAGCGGGACCAGGGGAGCGATCGTGCCCCTGTACTCGGCGCCGCTGAGGCTGCCCCTCGAATACTGAGTTCAGCTTTAGGCCCCTGGCTACGAGAAGGACATTGAGGTGCCGGAGCGTGTCCCGAGGAGGGCGGCGAAGCTGGCGAGGGCTCTGGAGCACAGCTCTTCTAGAGGAGCGGCGGAGGGAGCTGGGCTTGTTCAGCCTGGGGAAGAGGAGGCTGAGGGGAGACCTCATCGCTTCCTACAATTGCCTGAAAGGAGGTTGCGGAGCGGTGGGTGTTGGCCACTTCTCCCCAGGGACGGGCGACGGGACGAGAGGAAGAGGCCTCAGGTCGTGCCAGGGGAGGTTTAGACGCCGTATGAGGACAAAGTTCTGGACTGAGAGAGCGGTGAGACACTGGAAGAAACTGCCCAGGGAAGTGGTGGACTCACCATCCCCGGAGGTAGGTGTTCAAGGAACGTGTGGACGAGGCCTTGTGGGACACGGCTTAATGGGCATGGCAGTCTTTTCCAACCTGTGTGATTGTGTGATTCTGGGAGTGCGAGCAGGGTAGCCTGGTGTACCCCCCCCGAGTGCGGGCAAGGAGGCCTGTTCTACCCCGAGTACGGGCGGCCGACTGGACGCAGAGTGCGGGCAGGGCGGCCAGGTGTACCCCGAGTGCGTGCAGGGAGGCCCCGAGTACCCCCGAGTGCGGGCAAGGAGGCCAGGTCTATCCCCGAGTACCCCGAGTGCGGGCAAGGAGGCCAGGTCTACCCCTGAGTACCCCGAGTGCGGGCAAGGAGGCCAGGTCTAGCCCGAGTACCTCGAGTGCGGGCAAGGAGGCCAGGTCTAGCCCGAGTACCCCGAGTGCCGGCAGGGCGGCCAGGTCTAGCCCGAGTGCGGGCAGGGCGGCCCGGTGTACGTCGAGTGCAGGCAAGGCGGCAAAGTCTACTGCGAGTGCGGGCAGGGCAACAGGTCTACCCCCTGGGGGGAAGGGCGGCCAGGACTACCCGAATGAGGGCAGGGACGAGAGGTCTACCCCGGTATCGGGCAGGGCGGCCAGGTATAGCCCGGCAGCGGGCAGGGCGGCCCGTTGTACCCTGAGTCGCTGGAGGGTCGGAAGGCTCCGCAGAGGGACCTGGACAGGCTGGCTGGCTCGCTCCAGGGCCAATTGTAGGAGCTTTGACAAGGCCAAGTGCCCGGTCCTGCGCTTTGGTCACGACGACCCCCAGGCAACGCTAGGGGCTTGGGGACAGGTGGCTGGAAAGCTGCCCTGCAGAAAAGGCCCCGGGGGTGTCTGTCGACAGCCGGCTGAAGAGGGCCCAGCAGCGTGCCCGAGCGGCCAAGGCGGCCAAGAGCCTCCTGGCCTGGATCGCAAAGAGTGTGGCCAGCGGGACCAGGGGAGCGATCGTGCCCCTGTACTCGGCGCCGCTGAGGCTGCCCCTCGAATACTGAGTTCAGCTTTAGGCCCCTGGCTACGAGAAGGACATTGAGGTGCCGGAGCGTGTCCCGAGGAGGGCGGCGAAGCTGGTGAGGGCTCTGGAGCACAGCTCTTCTAGAGGAGCGGCGGAGGGAGCTGGGCTTGTTCAGCCTGGGGAAGAGGAGGCTGAGGGGAGACCTCATCGCTTCCTACAATTGCCTGAAAGGAGGTTGCGGAGCGGTGGGTGTTGGCCACTTCTCCCCAAGGACGGGCGACGGGACGAGAGGAAGCGGCCTCAGGTCGCGCCAGGGGAGGTTTAGACGCCGTATGAGGACAAAGTTCTGGACTGAGAGAGCGGTGAGACACTGGAAGAAACTGCCCAGGGAAGTGGTGGACTCACCATCCCCGGAGGTAGGTGTTCAAGGAACGTGTGGACGAGGCCTTGTGGGACACGGCTTAATGGGCATGGCAGTCTTTTCCAACCTGTGTGATTGTGTGATTCTGGGAGTGCGAGCAGGGTAGCCTGGTGTACCCCCCCCGAGTGCGGGCAAGGAGGCCTGTTCTACCCCGAGTGCGGGCGGCCGACTGGACGCAGAGTGCGGGCAGGGCGGCCAGGTGTACCCCGAGTGCGTGCAGGGAGGCCCCGAGTACCCCCGAGTGCGGGCAAGGAGGCCAGGTCTATCCCCGAGTACCCCGAGTGCGGGCAAGGAGGCCAGGTCTACCCCTGAGTACCCCGAGTGCGGGCAAGGAGGCCAGGTCTAGCCCGAGTACCCCGAGTGCCAGCAGGGCGGCCAGGTCTAGTCCGAGTACCCCGAGTGCCGGCAGGGCGGCCAGGTCTAGCCCGAGTGCGGGCAGGGCGGCCCGGTGTATGTCGAGTGCGGGCAAGGCGGCCAAGTCTACTGCGAGTGCGGGCAGGGCAACAGGTCTACCCCGTGGGGGGAAGGGCGGCCTGGACTACCCGAATGAGGGCAGGGACGAGAGGTCTACCCCGGTATCGGGCAGGGCAGCCAGGTATAGCCCGGCAGCGGGCAGGGCGGCCCGTTGTACACTGAGTCGCTGGAGGGTCGGAAGGCTCCGCAGAGGGACCTGGACAGGCTGGCTGGCTCGCTCCAGGGCCAATTGTAGGAGCTTTGACAAGGCCAAGTGCCCGGTCCTGCGCTTTGGTCACGACGACCCCCAGGCAACGCTAGGGGCTTGGGGACAGGTGGCTGGAAAGCTGCCCTGCAGAAAAGGCCCCGGGGGTGTCTGTCGACATCCGGCTGAAGAGGGCCCAGCAGCGTGCCCGAGCGGCCAAGGCGGCCAAGAGCCTCCTGGCCTGGATCGCAAAGAGTGTGGCCAGCGGGACCAGGGGAGCGATCGTGCCCCTGTACTCGGCGCCGCTGAGGCTGCCCCTCGAATACTGAGTTCAGCTTTAGGCCCCTGGCTACGAGAAGGACATTGAGGTGCCGGAGCGTGTCCCGAGGAGGGCGGCGAAGCTGGCGAGGGCTCTGGAGCACAGCTCTTCTAGAGGAGCGGCGGAGGGAGCTGGGCTTGTTCAGCCTGGGGAAGAGGAGGCTGAGGGGAGACCTCATCGCTTCCTACAATTGCCTGAAAGGAGGTTGCGGAGCGGTGGGTGTTGGCCACTTCTCCCCAGGGACGGGCGACGGGACGAGAGGAAGCGGCCTCAGGTCGCGCCAGGGGAGGTTTAGACGCCGTATGAGGACAAAGTTCTGGACTGAGAGAGCGGTGAGACACTGGAAGAAACTGCCCAGGGAAGTGGTGGACTCACCATCCCCGGAGGTAGGTGTTCAAGGAACGTGTGGACGAGGCCTTGTGGGACACGGCTTAATGGGCATGGCAGTCTTTTCCAACCTGTGTGATTGTGTGATTCTGGGAGTGCGAGCAGGGTAGCCTGGTGTACCCCCCCCGAGTGCGGGCAAGGAGGCCTGTTCTACCCCGAGTGCGGGCGGCCGACTGGACGCAGAGTGCGGGCAGGGCGGCCAGGTGTACCCCGAGTGCGTGCAGGGAGGCCCCGAGTACCCCGAGTGCGGGCAAGGAGGCCAGGTCTATCCCCGAGTACCCCGAGTGTGGGCAAGGAGGCCAGGTCTACCCCTGAGTACCCCGAGTGCGGGCAAGGAGGCCAGGTCTAGCCCGAGTACCTCGAGTGCGGGCAAGGAGGCCAGGTCTAGCCCGAGTACCCCGAGTGCCGGCAGGGCGGCCAGGTCTAGCCCGAGTGCGGGCAGGGCGGCCCGGTGTACGTCGAGTGCAGGCAAGGCGGCAAAGTCTACTGCGAGTGCGGGCAGGGCAACAGGTCTACCCCCTGGGGGGAAGGGCGGCCAGGACTACCCGAATGAGGGCAGGGACGAGAGGTCTACCCCGGTATCGGGCAGGGCGGCCAGGTATAGCCCGGCAGCGGGCAGGGCGGCCCGTTGTACCCTGAGTCGCTGGAGGGTCGGAAGGCTCCGCAGAGGGACCTGGACAGGCTGGCTGGCTCGCTCCAGGGCCAATTGTAGGAGCTTTGACAAGGCCAAGTGCCCGGTCCTGCGCTTTGGTCACGACGACCCCCAGGCAACGCTAGGGGCTTGGGGACAGGTGGCTGGAAAGCTGCCCTGCAGAAAAGGCCCCGGGGGTGTCTGTCGACAGCCGGCTGAAGAGGGCCCAGCAGCGTGCCCGAGCGGCCAAGGCGGCCAAGAGCCTCCTGGCCTGGATCGCAAAGAGTGTGGCCAGCGGGACCAGGGGAGCGATCGTGCCCCTGTACTCGGCGCCGCTGAGGCTGCCCCTCGAATACTGAGTTCAGCTTTAGGCCCCTGGCTACGAGAAGGACATTGAGGTGCCGGAGCGTGTCCCGAGGAGGGCGGCGAAGCTGGCGAGGGCTCTGGAGCACAGCTCTTCTAGAGGAGCGGCGGAGGGAGCTGGGCTTGTTCAGCCTGGGGAAGAGGAGGCTGAGGGGAGACCTCATCGCTTCCTACAATTGCCTGAAAGGAGGTTGCGGAGCGGTGGGTGTTGGCCACTTCTCCCCAGGGACGGGCGACGGGACGAGAGGAAGCGGCCTCAGGTCGCGCCAGGGGAGGTTTAGACGCCGTATGAGGACAAAGTTCTGGACTGAGAGAGCGGTGAGACACTGGAAGAAACTGCCCAGGGAAGTGGTGGACTCACCATCCCCGGAGGTAGGTGTTCAAGGAACGTGTGGACGAGGCCTTGTGGGACACGGCTTAATGGGCATGGCAGTCTTTTCCAACCTGTGTGATTGTGTGATTCTGGGAGTGCGAGCAGGGTAGCCTGGTGTACCCCCCCCGAGTGCGGGCAAGGAGGCCTGTTCTACCCCGAGTGCGGGCGGCCGACTGGACGCAGAGTGCGGGCAGGGCGGCCAGGTGTACCCCGAGTGCGTGCAGGGAGGCCCCGAGTACCCCGAGTGCGGGCAAGGAGGCCAGGTCTATCCCCGAGTACCCCGAGTGCGGGCAAGGAGGCCAGGTCTACCCCTGAGTACCCCGAGTGCGGGCAAGGAGGCCAGGTCTAGCCCGAGTACCTCGAGTGCGGGCAAGGAGGCCAGGTCTAGCCCGAGTACCCCGAGTGCCGGCAGGGCGGCCAGGTCTAGCCCGAGTGCGGGCAGGGCGGCCCGGTGTACGTCGAGTGCAGGCAAGGCGGCAAAGTCTACTGCGAGTGCGGGCAGGGCAACAGGTCTACCCCCTGGGGGGAAGGGCGGCCAGGACTACCCGAATGAGGGCAGGGACGAGAGGTCTACCCCGGTATCGGGCAGGGCGGCCAGGTATAGCCCGGCAGCGGGCAGGGCGGCCCGTTGTACCCTGAGTCGCTGGAGGGTCGGAAGGCTCCGCAGAGGGACCTGGACAGGCTGGCTGGCTCGCTCCAGGGCCAATTGTAGGAGCTTTGACAAGGCCAAGTGCCCGGTCCTGCGCTTTGGTCACGACGACCCCCAGGCAACGCTAGGGGCTTGGGGACAGGTGGCTGGAAAGCTGCCCTGCAGAAAAGGCCCCGGGGGTGTCTGTCGACAGCCGGCTGAAGAGGGCCCAGCAGCGTGCCCGAGCGGCCAAGGCGGCCAAGAGCCTCCTGGCCTGGATCGCAAAGAGTGTGGCCAGCGGGACCAGGGGAGCGATCGTGCCCCTGTACTCGGCGCCGCTGAGGCTGCCCCTCGAATACTGAGTTCAGCTTTAGGCCCCTGGCTACGAGAAGGACATTGAGGTGCCGGAGCGTGTCCCGAGGAGGGCGGCGAAGCTGGCGAGGGCTCTGGAGCACAGCTCTTCTAGAGGAGCGGCGGAGGGAGCTGGGCTTGTTCAGCCTGGGGAAGAGGAGGCTGAGGGGAGACCTCATCGCTTCCTACAATTGCCTGAAAGGAGGTTGCGGAGCGGTGGGTGTTGGCCACTTCTCCCCAGGGACGGGCGACGGGACGAGAGGAAGCGGCCTCAGGTCGCGCCAGGGGAGGTTTAGACGCCGTATGAGGACAAAGTTCTGGACTGAGAGAGCGGTGAGACACTGGAAGAAACTGCCCAGGGAAGTGGTGGACTCACCATCCCCGGAGGTAGGTGTTCAAGGAACGTGTGGACGAGGCCTTGTGGGACACGGCTTAATGGGCATGGCAGTCTTTTCCAACCTGTGTGATTGTGTGATTCTGGGAGTGCGAGCAGGGTAGCCTGGTGTACCCCCCCCGAGTGCGGGCAAGGAGGCCTGTTCTACCCCGAGTGCGGGCGGCCGACTGGACGCAGAGTGCGGGCAGGGCGGCCAGGTGTACCCCGAGTGCGTGCAGGGAGGCCCCGAGTACCCCGAGTGCGGGCAAGGAGGCCAGGTCTACCCCCGAGTACCCCGAGTGCGGGCAAGGAGGCCAGGTCTACCCCTGAGTACCCCGAGTGCGGGCAAGGAGGCCAGGTCTAGCCCGAGTACCCCGAGTGCCGGCAGGGCGGCCAGGTCTAGTCCGAGTACCCCGAGTGCCGGCAGGGTGGCCAGGTCTAGCCCGAGTGCGGGCAGGGCGGCCCGGTGTACGTCGAGTGCGGGCAAGGCGGCCAAGTCTACTGCGAGTGCGGGCAGGGCAACAGGTCTACCCCCTGGGGGGAAGGGCGGCCTGGACTACCTGAATGAGGGCAGGGACGAGAGGTCTACCCCGGTATCGGGCAGGGCGGCCAGGTATAGCCCGGCAGCGGGCAGGGCGGCCCGTTGTACCCTGAGTCGCTGGAGGGTCGGAAGGCTCCGCAGAGGGACCTGGACAGGCTGGCTGGCTCGCTCCAGGGCCAATTGTAGGAGCTTTGACAAGGCCAAGTGCCCGGTCCTGCGCTTTGGTCACGACGACCCCCAGGCAACGCTAGGGGCTTGGGGACAGGTGGCTGGAAAGCTGCCCTGCAGAAAAGGCCCCGGGGGTGTCTGTCGACAGCCGGCTGAAGAGGGCCCAGCAGCGTGCCCGAGCGGCCAAGGCGGCCAAGAGCCTCCTGGCCTGGATCGCAAAGAGTGTGGCCAGCGGGACCAGGGGAGCGATCGTGCCCCTGTACTCGGCGCCGCTGAGGCTGCCCCTCGAATACTGAGTTCAGCTTTAGGCCCCTGGCTACGAGAAGGACATTGAGGTGCCGGAGCGTGTCCCGAGGAGGGCGGCGAAGCTGGCGAGGGCTCTGGAGCACAGCTCTTCTAGAGGAGCGGCGGAGGGAGCTGGGCTTGTTCAGCCTGGGGAAGAGGAGGCTGAGGGGAGACCTCATCGCTTCCTACAATTGCCTGAAAGGAGGTTGCGGAGCGGTGGGTGTTGGCCACTTCTCCCCAAGGACGGGCGACGGGACGAGAGGAAGCGGCCTCAGGTCGCGCCAGGGGAGGTTTAGACGCCGTATGAGGACAAAGTTCTGGACTGAGAGAGCGGTGAGACACTGGAAGAAACTGCCCAGGGAAGTGGTGGACTCACCATCCCCGGAGGTAGGTGTTCAAGGAACGTGTGGACGAGGCCTTGTGGGACACGGCTTAATGGGCATGGCAGTCTTTTCCAACCTGTGTGATTGTGTGATTCTGGGAGTGCGAGCAGGGTAGCCTGGTGTACCCCCCCCGAGTGCGGGCAAGGAGGCCTGTTCTACCCCGAGTGCGGGCGGCCGACTGGACGCAGAGTGCGGGCAGGGCGGCCAGGTGTACCCCGAGTGCGTGCAGGGAGGCCCCGAGTACCCCCGAGTGCGGGCAAGGAGGCCAGGTCTATCCCCGAGTACCCCGAGTGCGGGCAAGGAGGCCAGGTCTACCCCTGAGTACTCCGCGTGCAGGCAAGGAGGCCAGGTCTAGCCCGAGTGCGGGCAGGGCGGCCCGGTGTACGTCGAGTGCGGGCAAGGCGGCAAAGTCTACTGCGAGTGCGGGCAGGGCAACAGGTCTACCCCCTGGGGGGAAGGGCGGCCCGGACTACCCGAATGAGGGCAGGGACGAGAGGTCTACCACGGTATCGGGCAGGGCGGCCAGGTATAGCCCGGCAGCGGGCAGGGCGGCCCGTTGTACCCTGAGTCGCTGGAGGGTCGGAAGGCTCCGCAGAGGGACCTGGACAGGCTGGCTGGCTCGCTCCAGGGCCAATTGTAGGAGCTTTGACAAGGCCAAGTGCCCGGTCCTGCGCTTTGGTCACGACGACCCCCAGGCAACGCTAGGGGCTTGGGGACAGGTGGCTGGAAAGCTGCCCTGCAGAAAAGGCCCCGGGGGTGTCTGTCGACAGCCGGCTGAAGAGGGCCCAGCAGCGTGCCCGAGCGGCCAAGGCGGCCAAGAGCCTCCTGGCCTGGATCGCAAAGAGTGTGGCCAGCGGGACCAGGGGAGCGATCGTGCCCCTGTACTCGGCGCCGCTGAGGCTGCCCCTCGAATACTGAGTTCAGCTTTAGGCCCCTGGCTACGAGAAGGACATTGAGGTGCCGGAGCGTGTCCCGAGGAGGGCGGCGAAGCTGGCGAGGGCTCTGGAGCACAGCTCTTCTAGAGGAGCGGCGGAGGGAGCTGGGCTTGTTCAGCCTGGGGAAGAGGAGGCTGAGGGGAGACCTCATCGCTTCCTACAATTGCCTGAAAGGAGGTTGCGGAGCGGTGGGTGTTGGCCACTTCTCCCCAAGGACGGGCGACGGGACGAGAGGAAGCGGCCTCAGGTCGCGCCAGGGGAGGTTTAGACGCCGTATGAGGACAAAGTTCTGGACTGAGAGAGCGGTGAGACACTGGAAGAAACTGCCCAGGGAAGTGGTGGACTCACCATCCCCGGAGGTAGGTGTTCAAGGAACGTGTGGACGAGGCCTTGTGGGACACGGCTTAATGGGCATGGCAGTCTTTTCCAACCTGTGTGATTGTGTGATTCTGGGAGTGCGAGCAGGGTAGCCTGGTGTACCCCCCCCGAGTGCGGGCAAGGAGGCCTGTTCTACCCCGAGTGCGAGCGGCCGACTGGACGCAGAGTGCGGGCAGGGCGGCCAGGTGTACCCCGAGTGCGTGCAGGGAGGCCCCGAGTACCCCCGAGTGCGGGCAAGGAGGCCAGGTCTATCCCCGAGTACCCCGAGTGCGGGCAAGGAGGCCAGGTCTACCCCTGAGTACCCCGAGTGCGGGCAAGGAGGCCAGGTCTAGCCCGAGTACCCCGAGTGCCGGCAGGGCGGCCAGGTCTAGTCCGAGTACCCCGAGTGCCGGCAGGGCGGCCAGGTCTAGCCCGAGTGCGGGCAGGGCGGCCCGGTGTACGTCGAGTGCGGGCAAGGCGGCCAAGTCTACTGCGAGTGCGGGCAGGGCAACAGGTCTACCCCCTGGGGGGAAGGGCGGCCTGGACTACCCGAATGAGGGCAGGGACGAGAGGTCTACCCCGGTATCGGGCAGGGCGGCCAGGTATAGCCCGGCAGCGGGCAGGGCGGCCCGTTGTACACTGAGTCGCTGGAGGGTCGGAAGGCTCCGCAGAGGGACCTGGACAGGCTGGCTGGCTCGCTCCAGGGCCAATTGTAGGAGCTTTGACAAGGCCAAGTGCCCGGTCCTGCGCTTTGGTCACGACGACCCCCAGGCAACGCTAGGGGCTTGGGGACAGGTGGCTGGAAAGCTGCCCTGCAGAAAAGGCCCCGGGGGTGTCTGTCGACAGCCGGCTGAAGAGGGCCCAGCAGCGTGCCCGAGCGGCCAAGGCGGCCAAGAGCCTCCTGGCCTGGATCGCAAAGAGTGTGGCCAGCGGGACCAGGGGAGTGATCGTGCCCCTGTACTCGGCGCCGCTGAGGCTGCCCCTCGAATACTGAGTTCAGCTTTAGGCCCCTGGCTACGAGAAGGACATTGAGGTGCCGGAGCGTGTCCCGAGGAGGGCGGCGAAGCTGGCGAGGGCTCTGGAGCACAGTTCTTCTAGAGGAGCGGCGGAGGGAGCTGGGCTTGTTCAGCCTGGGGAAGAGGAGGCTGAGGGGAGACCTCATCGCTTCCTACAATTGCCTGAAAGGAGGTTGCGGAGCGGTGGGTGTTGGCCACTTCTCCCCAGGGACGGGCGACGGGACGAGAGGAAGAGGCCTCAGGTCGTGCCAGGGGAGGTTTAGACGCCATATGAGGACAAAGTTCTGGACTGAGAGAGCGGTGAGACACTGGAAGAAACTGCCCAGGGAAGTGGTGGACTCACCAACCCCGGAGGTAGGTGTTCAAGGAACGTGTGGACGAGGCCTTGTGGGACACGGCTTAATGGGCATGGCAGTCTTTTCCAACCTGTGTGATTGTGTGATTCTGGGAGTGCGAGCAGGGTAGCCTGGTGTACCCCCCCCGAGTGCGGGCAAGGAGGCCTGTTCTACCCCGAGTACGGGCGGCCGACTGGACGCAGAGTGCGGGCAGGGCGGCCAGGTGTACCCCGAGTGCGTGCAGGGAGGCCCCGAGTACCCCCGAGTGCGGGCAAGGAGGCCAGGTCTACCCCTGAGTACCCCGAGTGCGGGCAAGGAGGCCAGGTCTAGCCCGAGTACCCCGAGTGCCGGCAGGGCGGCCAGGTCTAGTCCGAGTACCCCGAGTGCCGGCAGGGCGGCCAGGTCTAGCCCGAGTGCGGGCAGGGCGGCCCGGTGTACGTCGAGTGCGGGCAAGGCGGCCAAGTCTACTGCGAGTGCGGGCAGGGCAACAGGTCTACCCCCTGGGGGGAAGGGCGGCCTGGACTACCCGAATGAGGGCAGGGACGAGAGGTCTACCCCGGTATCGGGCAGGGCGGCCAGGTATAGCCCGGCAGCGGGCAGGGCGGCCCGTTGTACACTGAGTCGCTGGAGGGTCGGAAGGCTCCGCAGAGGGACCTGGACAGGCTGGCTGGCTCGCTCCAGGGCCAATTGTAGGAGCTTTGACAAGGCCAAGTGCCCGGTCCTGCGCTTTGGTCACGACGACCCCCAGGCAACGCTAGGGGCTTGGGGACAGGTGGCTGGAAAGCTGCCCTGCAGAAAAGGCCCCGGGGGTGTCTGTCGACAGCCGGCTGAAGAGGGCCCAGCAGCGTGCCCGAGCGGCCAAGGCGGCCAAGAGCCTCCTGGCCTGGATCGCAAAGAGTGTGGCCAGCGGGACCAGGGGAGCGATCGTGCCCCTGTACTCGGCGCCGCTGAGGCTGCCCCTCGAATACTGAGTTCAGCTTTAGGCCCCTGGCTACGAGAAGGACATTGAGGTGCCGGAGCGTGTCCCGAGGAGGGCGGCGAAGCTGGCGAGGGCTCTGGAGCACAGCTCTTCTAGAGGAGCGGCGGAGGGAGCTGGGCTTGTTCAGCCTGGGGAAGAGGAGGCTGAGGGGAGACCTCATCGCTTCCTACAATTGCCTGAAAGGAGGTTGCGGAGCGGTGGGTGTTGGCCACTTCTCCCCAGGGACGGGCGACGGGACGAGAGGAAGCGGCCTCAGGTCGCGCCAGGGGAGGTTTAGACGCCGTATGAGGACAAAGTTCTGGACTGAGAGAGCGGTGAGACACTGGAAGAAACTGCCCAGGGAAGTGGTGGACTCACCATCCCCGGAGGTAGGTGTTCAAGGAACGTGTGGACGAGGCCTTGTGGGACACGGCTTAATGGGCATGGCAGTCTTTTCCAACCTGTGTGATTGTGTGATTCTGGGAGTGCGAGCAGGGTAGCCTGGTGTACCCCCCCCGAGTGCGGGCAAGGAGGCCTGTTCTACCCCGAGTGCGGGCGGCCGACTGGACGCAGAGTGCGGGCAGGGCGGCCAGGTGTACCCCGAGTGCGTGCAGGGAGGCCCCGAGTACCCCAAGTGCGGGCAAGGAGGCCAGGTCTACCCCCGAGTACCCCGAGTGCGGGCAAGGAGGCCAGGTCTAGCCCGAGTACCCCGAGTGCCGGCAGGGCGGCCAGGTCTAGCCCGAGTGCGGGCAGGGCGGCCCGGTGTACGTCGAGTGCGGGCAAGGCGGCAAAGTCTACTGCGAGTGCGGGCAGGGCAACAGGTCTACCCCCTGGGGGGAAGGGCGGCCCGGACTACCCGAATGAGGGCAGGGACGAGAGGTCTACCCCGGTATCGGGCAGGGCGGCCAGGTATAGCCCGGCAGCGGGCAGGGCGGCCCGTTGTACACTGAGTCGCTGGAGGGTCGGAAGGCTCCGCAGAGGGACCTGGACAGGCTGGCTGGCTCGCTCCAGGGCCAATTGTAGGAGCTTTGACAAGGCCAAGTGCCCGGTCCTGCGCTTTGGTCACGACGACCCCCAGGCAACGCTAGGGGCTTGGGGACAGGTGGCTGGAAAGCTGCCCTGCAGAAAAGGCCCCGGGGGTGTCTGTCGACAGCCGGCTGAAGAGGGCCCAGCAGCGTGCCCGAGCGGCCAAGGCGGCCAAGAGCCTCCTGGCCTGGATCGCAAAGAGTGTGGCCAGCGGGACCAGGGGAGCGATCGTGCCCCTGTACTCGGCGCCGCTGAGGCTGCCCCTCGAATACTGAGTTCAGCTTTAGGCCCCTGGCTACGAGAAGGACATTGAGGTGCCGGAGCGTGTCCCGAGGAGGGCGGCGAAGCTGGCGAGGGCTCTGGAGCACAGCTCTTCTAGAGGAGCGGCGGAGGGAGCTGGGCTTGTTCAGCCTGGGGAAGAGGAGGCTGAGGGGAGACCTCATCGCTTCCTACAATTGCCTGAAAGGAGGTTGCGGAGCGGTGGGTGTTGGCCACTTCTCCCCAAGGACGGGCGACGGGACGAGAGGAAGCGGCCTCAGGTCGCGCCAGGGGAGGTTTAGACGCCGTATGAGGACAAAGTTCTGGACTGAGAGAGCGGTGAGACACTGGAAGAAACTGCCCAGGGAAGTGGTGGACTCACCATCCCCGGAGGTAGGTGTTCAAGGAACGTGTGGACGAGGCCTTGTGGGACACGGCTTAATGGGCATGGCAGTCTTTTCCAACCTGTGTGATTGTGTGATTCTGGGAGTGCGAGCAGGGTAGCCTGGTGTACCCCCCCCGAGTGCGGGCAAGGAGGCCTGTTCTACCCCGAGTGCGAGCGGCCGACTGGACGCAGAGTGCGGGCAGGGCGGCCAGGTGTACCCCGAGTGCGTGCAGGGAGGCCCCGAGTACCCCCGAGTGCGGGCAAGGAGGCCAGGTCTATCCCCGAGTACCCCGAGTGCGGGCAAGGAGGCCAGGTCTACCCCTGAGTACCCCGAGTGCGGGCAAGGAGGCCAGGTCTAGCCCGAGTACCCCGAGTGCCGGCAGGGCGGCCAGGTCTAGTCCGAGTACCCCGAGTGCCGGCAGGGCGGCCAGGTCTAGCCCGAGTGCGGGCAGGGCGGCCCGGTGTACGTCGAGTGCGGGCAAGGCGGCCAAGTCTACTGCGAGTGCGGGCAGGGCAACAGGTCTACCCCCTGGGGGGAAGGGCGGCCTGGACTACCCGAATGAGGGCAGGGACGAGAGGTCTACCCCGGTATCGGGCAGGGCGGCCAGGTATAGCCCGGCAGCGGGCAGGGCGGCCCGTTGTACACTGAGTCGCTGGAGGGTCGGAAGGCTCCGCAGAGGGACCTGGACAGGCTGGCTGGCTCGCTCCAGGGCCAATTGTAGGAGCTTTGACAAGGCCAAGTGCCCGGTCCTGCGCTTTGGTCACGACGACCCCCAGGCAACGCTAGGGGCTTGGGGACAGGTGGCTGGAAAGCTGCCCTGCAGAAAAGGCCCCGGGGGTGTCTGTCGACAGCCGGCTGAAGAGGGCCCAGCAGCGTGCCCGAGCGGCCAAGGCGGCCAAGAGCCTCCTGGCCTGGATCGCAAAGAGTGTGGCCAGCGGGACCAGGGGAGCGATCGTGCCCCTGTACTCGGCGCCGCTGAGGCTGCCCCTCGAATACTGAGTTCAGCTTTAGGCCCCTGGCTACGAGAAGGACATTGAGGTGCCGGAGCGTGTCCCGAGGAGGGCGGCGAAGCTGGCGAGGGCTCTGGAGCACAGCTCTTCTAGAGGAGCGGCGGAGGGAGCTGGGCTTGTTCAGCCTGGGGAAGAGGAGGCTGAGGGGAGACCTCATCGCTTCCTACAATTGCCTGAAAGGAGGTTGCGGAGCGGTGGGTGTTGGCCACTTCTCCCCAGGGACGGGCGACGGGACGAGAGGAAGCGGCCTCAGGTCGCGCCAGGGGAGGTTTAGACGCCGTATGAGGACAAAGTTCTGGACTGAGAGAGCGGTGAGACACTGGAAGAAACTGCCCAGGGAAGTGGTGGACTCACCATCCCCGGAGGTAGGTGTTCAAGGAACGTGTGGACGAGGCCTTGTGGGACACGGCTTAATGGGCATGGCAGTCTTTTCCAACCTGTGTGATTGTGTGATTCTGGGAGTGCGAGCAGGGTAGCCCGGTGTACCCCCCCCGAGTGCGGGCAAGGAGGCCTGTTCTACCCCGAGTGCGGGCGGCCGACTGGACGCAGAGTGCGGGCAGGGCGGCCAGGTGTACCCCGAGTGCGTGCAGGGAGGCCCCGAGTACCCCGAGTGCGGGCAAGGAGGCCAGGTCTACCCCCGAGTACCCCAAGTGCGGGCAAGGAGGCCAGGTCTACCCCTGAGTACCCCGAGTGCGGGCAAGGAGGCCAGGTCTAGCCCGAGTACCCCGAGTGCCGGCAGGGCGGCCAGGTCTAGCCCGAGTACCCCGAGTGCCGGCAGGGCGGCCAGGTCTAGCCCAAGTGCGGGCAGGGCGGCCCGGTGTACGTCGAGTGCGGGCAAGGCGGCCAAGTCTACTGCGAGTGCGGGCAGGGCAACAGGTCTACCCCCTGGGGGGAAGGGCGGCCAGGACTACCCGAATGAGGGCAGGGACGAGAGGTCTACCCCGGTATCGGGCAGGGCGGCCAGGTATAGCCCGGCAGCGGGCAGGGCGGCCCGTTGTACCCTGAGTCGCTGGAGGGTCGGAAGGCTCCGCAGAGGGACCTGGACAGGCTGGCTGGCTCGCTCCAGGGCCAATTGTAGGAGCTTTGACAAGGCCAAGTGCCCGGTCCTGCGCTTTGGTCACGACGACCCCCAGGCAACGCTAGGGGCTTGGGGACAGGTGGCTGGAAAGCTGCCCTGCAGAAAAGGCCCCGGGGGTGTCTGTCGACAGCCGGCTGAAGAGGGCCCAGCAGCGTGCCCGAGCGGCCAAGGCGGCCAAGAGCCTCCTGGCCTGGATCGCAAAGAGTGTGGCCAGCGGGACCAGGGGAGCGATCGTGCCCCTGTACTCGGCGCCGCTGAGGCTGCCCCTCGAATACTGAGTTCAGCTTTAGGCCCCTGGCTACGAGAAGGACATTGAGGTGCCGGAGCGTGTCCCGAGGAGGGCGGCGAAGCTGGCGAGGGCTCTGGAGCACAGCTCTTCTAGAGGAGCGGCGGAGGGAGCTGGGCTTGTTCAGCCTGGGGAAGAGGAGGCTGAGGGGAGACCTCATCGCTTCCTACAATTGCCTGAAAGGAGGTTGCGGAGCGGTGGGTGTTGGCCACTTCTCCCCAGGGACGGGCGACGGGACGAGAGGAAGAGGCCTCAGGTCGCGCCAGGGGAGGTTTAGACGCCGTATGAGGACAAAGTTCTGGACTGAGAGAGCGGTGAGACACTGGAAGAAACTGCCCAGGGAAGTGGTGGACTCACCATCCCCGGAGGTAGGTGTTCAAGGAACGTGTGGACGAGGCCTTGTGGGACACGGCTTAATGGGCATGGCAGTCTTTTCCAACCTGTGTGATTGTGTGATTCTGGGAGTGCGAGCAGGGTAGCCTGGTGTACCCCCCCCGAGTGCGGGCAAGGAGGCCTGTTCTACCCCGAGTACGGGCGGCCGACTGGACGCAGAGTGCGGGCAGGGCGGCCAGGTGTACCCCGAGTGCGTGCAGGGAGGCCCCGAGTACCCCCGAGTGCGGGCAAGGAGGCCAGGTCTATCCCCGAGTACCCCGAGTGCGGGCAAGGAGGCCAGGTCTACCCCTGAGTACCCCGAGTGCGGGCAAGGAGGCCAGGTCTAGCCCGAGTACCCCGAGTGCGGGCAAGGAGGCCAGGTCTAGCCCGAGTACCCCGAGTGCCGGCAGGGCGGCCAGGTCTAGCCCGAGTGCGGGCAGGGCGGCCCGGTGTACGTCGAGTGCAGGCAAGGCGGCAAAGTCTACTGCGAGTGCGGGCAGGGCAACAGGTCTACCCCCTGGGGGGAAGGGCGGCCAGGACTACCCGAATGAGGGCAGGGACGAGAGGTCTACCCCGGTATCGGGCAGGGCGGCCAGGTATAGCCCGGCAGCGGGCAGGGCGGCCCGTTGTACACTGAGTCGCTGGAGGGTCGGAAGGCTCCGCAGAGGGACCTGGACAGGCTGGCTGGCTCGCTCCAGGGCCAATTGTAGGAGCTTTGACAAGGCCAAGTGCCCGGTCCTGCGCTTTGGTCACGACGACCCCCAGGCAACGCTAGGGGCTTGGGGACAGGTGGCTGGAAAGCTGCCCTGCAGAAAAGGCCCCGGGGGTGTCTGTCGACAGCCGGCTGAAGAGGGCCCAGCAGCGTGCCCGAGCGGCCAAGGCGGCCAAGAGCCTCCTGGCCTGGATCGCAAAGAGTGTGGCCAGCGGGACCAGGGGAGCGATCGTGCCCCTGTACTCGGCGCCGCTGAGGCTGCCCCTCGAATACTGAGTTCAGCTTTAGGCCCCTGGCTACGAGAAGGACATTGAGGTGCCGGAGCGTGTCCCGAGGAGGGCGGCGAAGCTGGCGAGGGCTCTGGAGCACAGCTCTTCTAGAGGAGCGGCGGAGGGAGCTGGGCTTGTTCAGCCTGGGGAAGAGGAGGCTGAGGGGAGACCTCATCGCTTCCTACAATTGCCTGAAAGGAGGTTGCGGAGCGGTGGATGTTGGCCACTTCTCCCCAGGGACGGGCGACGGGACGAGAGGAAGCGGCCTCAGGTCGCGCCAGGGGAGGTTTAGACGCCGTATGAGGACAAAGTTCTGGACTGAGAGAGCGGTGAGACACTGGAAGAAACTGCCCAGGGAAGTGGTGGACTCACCATCCCCGGAGGTAGGTGTTCAAGGAACGTGTGGACGAGGCCTTGTGGGACACGGCTTAATGGGCATGGCAGTCTTTTCCAACCTGTGTGATTGTGTGATTCTGGGAGTGCGAGCAGGGTAGCCCGGTGTAGCCCCCCCGAGTGCGGGCAAGGAGGCCTGTTCTACCCCGAGTGCGGGCGGCCGACTGGACGCAGAGTGCGGGCAGGGCGGCCAGGTGTACCCTGAGTGCGTGCAGGGAGGCCCCGAGTACCCCGAGTGCGGGCAAGGAGGCCAGGTCTACCCCCAAGTACCCCGAGTGCGGGCAAGGAGGCCAGGTCTACCCCTGAGTACTCCGAGTGCGGGCAAGGCGGCCAGGTCTAGCCCGAGTACCCCGAGTGCCGGCAGGGCGGCCAGGTCTAGTCCGAGTACCCCGAATGCCGGCAGGGCGGCCAGGTCTAGCCCGAGTGCGGGCAGGGCGGCCAGGTCTAGTCCGAGTGCGCGTAGGGCGGCCCGGTGTACGTCGAGTGCGGGCAAGGCGTCCAAGTCTACTCTGAGTGCGGGCAGGGCAACAGGTCTACCCCCTGGGGGGGAAGGGCGGCCAGGACTACCCGAATGAGGGCAGGGACGAGAGGTCTACCACGGTATCGGGCAGGGCGGCCAGGTATAGCCCGGCAGCGGGCAGGGCGGCCCGTTGTACCCTGAGTCGCTGGAGGGTCGGAAGGCTCCGCAGAGGGACCTGGACAGGCTGGCTGGCTCGCTCCAGGGCCAATTGTAGGAGCTTTGACAAGGCCAAGTGCCCGGTCCTGCGCTTTGGTCACGACGACCCCCAGGCAACGCTAGGGGCTTGGGGACAGGTGGCTGGAAAGCTGCCCTGCAGAAAAGGCCCCGGGGGTGTTGGTCGACGGCCGGCTGAAGAGGGCCCAGCAGCGTGCCCGAGCGGCCAAGGCGGCCAAGAGCCTCCTGGCCTGGATCGCAAAGAGTGTGGCCAGCGGGACCAGGGGAGCGATCGTGCCCCTGTACGCGGCACCGCTGAGGCTGCCCCTCGAATACTGAGTTCAGCTTTAGGCCCCTGGCTACGAGAAGGACATTGAGGTGCCGGAGCGTGTCCCGAGGAGGGCGGCGAAGCTGGCGAGGGCTCTGGAGCACAGCTCTTCTAGAGGAGCGGCGGAGGGAGCTGGGCTTGTTCAGCCTGGGGAAGAGGAGGCTGAGGGGAGACCTCATCGCTTCCTACAATTGCCTGAAAGGAGGTTGCGGAGCGGTGGGTGTTGGCCACTTCTCCCCAGGGACGGGCGACGGGACGAGAGGAAGCGGCCTCAGGTCGCGCCAGGGGAGGTTTAGACGCCGTATGAGGACAAAGTTCTGGACTGAGAGAGCGGTGAGACACTGGAAGAAACTGCCCAGGGAAGTGGTGGACTCACCATCCCCGGAGGTAGGTGTTCAAGGAACGTGTGGACGAGGCCTTGTGGGACACGGCTTAATGGGCATGGCAGTCTTTTCCAACCTGTGTGATTGTGTGATTCTGGGAGTGCGAGCAGGGTAGCCTGGTGTACGCCCCCCGAGTGCGGGCAAGGAGGCCTGTTCTACCCCGAGTGCGGGCGGCCGACTGGACGCAGAGTGCGGGCAGGGCGGCCAGGTGTACCCCGAGTGCGTGCAGGGAGGCCCCGAGTACCCCGAGTGCGGGCAAGGAGGCCAGGTCTACCCCCGAGTACCCCAAGTGCGGGCAAGGAGGCCAGGTCTACCCCTGAGTACCCCGAGTGCCGGCAGGGCGGCCAGGTCTAGTCCGAGTACCCCGAGTGCCGGCAGGGCGGCCAGGTCTAGCCCAAGTGCGGGCAGGGCGGCCCGGTGTACGTCGAGTGCGGGCAAGGCGGCCAAGTCTACTGCGAGTGCGGGCAGGGCAACAGGTCTACCCCCTGGGGGGAAGGGCGGCCAGGACTACCCGAATGAGGGCAGGGACGAGAGGTCTACCCCGGTATCGGGCAGGGCGGCCAGGTATAGCCCGGCAGCGGGCAGGGCGGCCCGTTGTACCCTGAGTCGCTGGAGGGTCGGAAGGCTCCGCAGAGGGACCTGGACAGGCTGGCTGGCTCGCTCCAGGGCCAATTGTAGGAGCTTTGACAAGGCCAAGTGCCCGGTCCTGCGCTTTGGTCACGACGACCCCCAGGCAACGCTAGGGGCTTGGGGACAGGTGGCTGGAAAGCTGCCCTGCAGAAAAGGCCCCGGGGGTGTTGGTCGACGGCCGGCTGAAGAGGGCCCAGCAGCGTGCCCGAGCGGCCAAGGCGGCCAAGAGCCTCCTGGCCTGGATCGCAAAGAGTGTGGCCAGCGGGACCAGGGGAGCGATCGTGCCCCTGTACGCGGCACCGCTGAGGCTGCCCCTCGAATACTGAGTTCAGCTTTAGGCCCCTGGCTACGAGAAGGACATTGAGGTGCCGGAGCGTGTCCCGAGGAGGGCGGCGAAGCTGGCGAGGGCTCTGGAGCACAGCTCTTCTAGAGGAGCGGCGGAGGGAGCTGGGCTTGTTCAGCCTGGGGAAGAGGAGGCTGAGGGGAGACCTCATCGCTTCCTACAATTGCCTGAAAGGAGGTTGCGGAGCGGTGGGTGTTGGCCACTTCTCCCCAGGGACGGGCGACGGGACGAGAGGAAGCGGCCTCAGGTCGCGCCAGGGGAGGTTTAGACGCCGTATGAGGACAAAGTTCTGGACTGAGAGAGCGGTGAGACACTGGAAGAAACTGCCCAGGGAAGTGGTGGACTCACCATCCCCGGAGGTAGGTGTTCAAGGAACGTGTGGACGAGGCCTTGTGGGACACGGCTTAATGGGCATGGCAGTCTTTTCCAACCTGTGTGATTGTGTGATTCTGGGAGTGCGAGCAGGGTAGCCTGGTGTACCCCCCCCGAGTGCGGGCAAGGAGGCCTGTTCTACCCCGAGTGCGGGCGGCCGACTGGACGCAGAGTGCGGGCAGGGCGGCCAGGTGTACCCCGAGTGCGTGCAGGGAGGCCCCGAGTACCCCGAGTGCGGGCAAGGAGGCCAGGTCTACCCCCGAGTACCCCAAGTGCGGGCAAGGAGGCCAGGTCTACCCCTGAGTACCCCGAGTGCGGGCAAGGAGGCCAGGTCTAGCCCGAGTACCCCGAGTGCCGGCAGGGCGGCCAGGTCTAGTCCGAGTACCCCGAGTGCCGGCAGGGCGGCCAGGTCTAGCCCAAGTGCGGGCAGGGCGGCCCGGTGTACGTCGAGTGCGGGCAAGGCGGCCAAGTCTACTGCGAGTGCGGGCAGGGCAACAGGTCTACCCCCTGGGGGGAAGGGCGGCCAGGACTACCCGAATGAGGGCAGGGACGAGAGGTCTACCCCGGTATCGGGCAGGGCGGCCAGGTATAGCCCGGCAGCGGGCAGGGCGGCCCGTTGTACCCTGAGTCGCTGGAGGGTCGGAAGGCTCCGCAGAGGGACCTGGACAGGCTGGCTGGCTCGCTCCAGGGCCAATTGTAGGAGCTTTGACAAGGCCAAGTGCCCGGTCCTGCGCTTTGGTCACGACGACCCCCAGGCAACGCTAGGGGCTTGGGGACAGGTGGCTGGAAAGCTGCCCTGCAGAAAAGGCCCCGGGGGTGTCTGTCGACAGCCGGCTGAAGAGGGCCCAGCAGCGTGCCCGAGCGGCCAAGGCGGCCAAGAGCCTCCTGGCCTGGATCGCAAAGAGTGTGGCCAGCGGGACCAGGGGAGCGATCGTGCCCCTGTACTCGGCGCCGCTGAGGCTGCCCCTCGAATACTGAGTTCAGCTTTAGGCCCCTGGCTACGAGAAGGACATTGAGGTGCCGGAGCGTGTCCCGAGGAGGGCGGCGAAGCTGGCGAGGGCTCTGGAGCACAGCTCTTCTAGAGGAGCGGCGGAGGGAGCTGGGCTTGTTCAGCCTGGGGAAGAGGAGGCTGAGGGGAGACCTCATCTCTTCCTACAATTGCCTGAAAGGAGGTTGCGGAGCGGTGGGTGTTGGCCACTTCTCCCCAGGGACGGGCGACGCGATGAGAGGAAGAGGCCTCAGGTCGTGCCAGGGGAGGTTTAGACGCCGTATGAGGACAAAGTTCTGGACTGAGAGAGCGGTGAGACACTGGAAGAAACTGCCCAGGGAAGTGGTGGACTCACCATCCCCGGAGGTAGGTGTTCAAGGAACGTGTGGACGAGGCCTTGTGGGACACGGCTTAATGGGCATGGCAGTCTTTTCCAACCTGTGTGATTGTGTGATTCTGGGAGTGCGAGCAGGGTAGCCTGGTGTACCCCCCCCGAGTGCGGGCAAGGAGGCCTGTTCTACCCCGAGTACGGGCGGCCGACTGGACGCAGAGTGCGGGCAGGGCGGCCAGGTGTACCCCGAGTGCGTGCAGGGAGGCCCCGAGTACCCCCGAGTGCGGGCAAGGAGGCCAGGTCTATCCCCGAGTACCCCGAGTGCGGGCAAGGAGGCCAGGTCTACCCCTGAGTACCCCGAGTGCGGGCAAGGAGGCCAGGTCTAGCCCGAGTACCCCGAGTGCGGGCAAGGAGGCCAGGTCTAGCCCGAGTACCCCGAGTGCCGGCAGGGCGGCCAGGTCTAGCCCGAGTGCGGGCAGGGCGGCCCGGTGTACGTCGAGTGCAGGCAAGGCGGCAAAGTCTACTGCGAGTGCGGGCAGGGCAACAGGTCTACCCCCTGGGGGGAAGGGCGGCCAGGACTACCCGAATGAGGGCAGGGACGAGAGGTCTACCCCGGTATCGGGCAGGGCGGCCAGGTATAGCCCGGCAGCGGGCAGGGCGGCCCGTTGTACCCTGAGTCGCTGGAGGGTCGGAAGGCTCCGCAGAGGGACCTGGACAGGCTGGCTGGCTCGCTCCAGGGCCAATTGTAGGAGCTTTGACAAGGCCAAGTGCCCGGTCCTGCGCTTTGGTCACGACGACCCCCAGGCAACGCTAGGGGCTTGGGGACAGGTGGCTGGAAAGCTGCCCTGCAGAAAAGGCCCCGGGGGTGTCTGTCGACAGCCGGCTGAAGAGGGCCCAGCAGCGTGCCCGAGCGGCCAAGGCGGCCAAGAGCCTCCTGGCCTGGATCGCAAAGAGTGTGGCCAGCGGGACCAGGGGAGCGATCGTGCCCCTGTACTCGGCGCCGCTGAGGCTGCCCCTCGAATACTGAGTTCAGCTTTAGGCCCCTGGCTACGAGAAGGACATTGAGGTGCCGGAGCGTGTCCCGAGGAGGGCGGCGAAGCTGGCGAGGGCTCTGGAGCACAGCTCTTCTAGAGGAGCGGCGGAGGGAGCTGGGCTTGTTCAGCCTGGGGAAGAGGAGGCTGAGGGGAGACCTCATCGCTTCCTACAATTGCCTGAAAGGAGGTTGCGGAGCGGTGGATGTTGGCCACTTCTCCCCAGGGACGGGCGACGGGACGAGAGGAAGCGGCCTCAGGTCGCGCCAGGGGAGGTTTAGACGCCGTATGAGGACAAAGTTCTGGACTGAGAGAGCGGTGAGACACTGGAAGAAACTGCCCAGGGAAGTGGTGGACTCACCATCCCCGGAGGTAGGTGTTCAAGGAACGTGTGGACGAGGCCTTGTGGGACACGGCTTAATGGGCATGGCAGTCTTTTCCAACCTGTGTGATTGTGTGATTCTGGGAGTGCGAGCAGGGTAGCCCGGTGTAGCCCCCCCGAGTGCGGGCAAGGAGGCCTGTTCTACCCCGAGTGCGGGCGGCCAACTGGATGCAGAGTGCGGGCAGGGCGGCCAGGTGTACCCTGAGTGCGTGCAGGGAGGCCCCGAGTACCCCGAGTGCGTGCAGGGAGGCCCCGAGTACCCCCAAGTACCCCGAGTGCGGGCAAGGAGGCCAGGTCTACCCCTGAGTACTCCGAGTGCGGGCAAGGAAGCCAGGTCTAGCCCGAGTACCCCGAGTGCCGGCAGGGCGGCCAGGTCTAGTCCGAGTACCCCGAATGCCGGCAGGGGGTCCAGGTCTAGCCCGAGTGCGGGCAGGGCGGCCCGGTGTACGTCGAGTGCGGGCAAGGCGGCCAAGTCTACTGCGAGTGCGGGCAGGGCAACAGGTCTACCCCCTGGGGGGGAAGGGCGGCCAGGACTACCCGAATGAGGGCAGGGACGAGAGGTCTACCCCGGTATCGGGCAGGGCGGCCAGGTATAGCCCGGCAGCGGGGAGGGCGGCCCGTTGTACCCTGAGTCGCTGGAGGGTCGGAAGGCTCCGCAGAGGGACCTGGACAGGCTGGCTGGCTCGCTCCAGGGCCAATTGTAGGAGCTTTGACAAGGCCAAGTGCCCGGTCCTGCGCTTTGGTCACGACGACCCCCAGGCAACGCTAGGGGCTTGGGGACAGGTGGCTGGAAAGCTGCCCTGCAGAAAAGGCCCCGGGGGTGTCTGTCGACAGCCGGCTGAAGAGGGCCCAGCAGCGTGCCCGAGCGGCCAAGGCGGCCAAGAGCCTCCTGGCCTGGATCGCAAAGAGTGTGGCCAGCGGGACCAGGGGAGCGATCGTGCCCCTGTACTCGGCGCCGCTGAGGCTGCCCCTCGAATACTGAGTTCAGCTTTAGGCCCCTGGCTACGAGAAGGACATTGAGGTGCCGGAGCGTGTCCCGAGGAGGGCGGCGAAGCTGGCGAGGGCTCTGGAGCACAGCTCTTCTAGAGGAGCGGCGGAGGGAGCTGGGCTTGTTCAGCCTGGGGAAGAGGAGGCTGAGGGGAGACCTCATCGCTTCCTACAATTGCCTGAAAGGAGGTTGCGGAGCGGTGGGTGTTGGCCACTTCTCCCCAGGGACGGGCGACGGGACGAGAGGAAGCGGCCTCAGGTCGCGCCAGGGGAGGTTTAGACGCCGTATGAGGACAAAGTTCTGGACTGAGAGAGCAGTGAGACACTGGAAGAAACTGCCCAGGGAAGTGGTGGACTCACCATCCCCGGAGGTAGGTGTTCAAGGAACGTGTGGACGAGGCCTTGTGGGACACGGCTTAATGGGCATGGCAGTCTTTTCCAACCTGTGTGATTGTGTGATTCCGGGAGTGCGAGCAGGGTAGCCTGGTGTACCCCCCCCGAGTGCGGGCAAGGAGGCCTGTTCTACCCCGAGTGCGGGTGGCCGACTGGACACAGAGTGCGGGCAGGGCGGCCAGGTGTACCCCGAGTGCGTGCAGGGAGGCCCCGAGTACCCCGAGTGCGGGCAAGGAGGCCAGGTCTACCCCCGAGTACCCCGAGTGCGGGCAAGGAGGCCAGGTCTACCCCCGAGTACCCCGAGTGTGGGCAAGGCGGCCAGGTCTAGCCCGAGTACCCCGAGTGCGGGCAAGGAGGCCAGGTCTAGCCCGAGTACCCCGAGTGCCGGCAGGGCGGCCAGGTCTAGCCCGAGTGCGGGCAGGGCGGCCCGGTGTACGTCGAGTGCAGGCAAGGCGGCAAAGTCTACTGCGAGTGCGGGCAGGGCAACAGGTCTACCCCCTGGGGGGAAGGGCGGCCAGGACTACCCGAATGAGGGCAGGGACGAGAGGTCTACCCCGGTATCGGGCAGGGCGGCCAGGTATAGCCCGGCAGCGGGCAGGGCGGCCCGTTGTACCCTGAGTCGCTGGAGGGTCGGAAGGCTCCGCAGAGGGACCTGGACAGGCTGGCTGGCTCGCTCCAGGGCCAATTGTAGGAGCTTTGACAAGGCCAAGTGCCCGGTCCTGCGCTTTGGTCACGACGACCCCCAGGCAACGCTAGGGGCTTGGGGACAGGTGGCTGGAAAGCTGCCCTGCAGAAAAGGCCCCGGGGGTGTCTGTCGACAGCCGGCTGAAGAGGGCCCAGCAGCGTGCCCGAGCGGCCAAGGCGGCCAAGAGCCTCCTGGCCTGGATCGCAAAGAGTGTGGCCAGCGGGACCAGGGGAGCGATCGTGCCCCTGTACTCGGCGCCGCTGAGGCTGCCCCTCGAATACTGAGTTCAGCTTTAGGCCCCTGGCTACGAGAAGGACATTGAGGTGCCGGAGCGTGTCCCGAGGAGGGCGGCGAAGCTGGCGAGGGCTCTGGAGCACAGCTCTTCTAGAGGAGCGGCGGAGGGAGCTGGGCTTGTTCAGCCTGGGGAAGAGGAGGCTGAGGGGAGACCTCATCGCTTCCTACAATTGCCTGAAAGGAGGTTGCGGAGCGGTGGATGTTGGCCACTTCTCCCCAGGGACGGGCGACGGGACGAGAGGAAGCGGCCTCAGGTCGCGCCAGGGGAGGTTTAGACGCCGTATGAGGACAAAGTTCTGGACTGAGAGAGCGGTGAGACACTGGAAGAAACTGCCCAGGGAAGTGGTGGACTCACCATCCCCGGAGGTAGGTGTTCAAGGAACGTGTGGACGAGGCCTTGTGGGACACGGCTTAATGGGCATGGCAGTCTTTTCCAACCTGTGTGATTGTGTGATTCTGGGAGTGCGAGCAGGGTAGCCCGGTGTAGCCCCCCCGAGTGCGGGCAAGGAGGCCTGTTCTACCCCGAGTGCGGGCGGCCAACTGGACGCAGAGTGCGGGCAGGGCGGCCAGGTGTACCCTGAGTGCGTGCAGGGAGGCCCCGAGTACCCCGAGTGCGTGCAGGGAGGCCCCGAGTACCCCCAAGTACGCAAGTGCGGGCAAGGAGGCCAGGTCTACCCCTGAGTACTCCGAGTGCGGGCAAGGAAGCCAGGTCTAGCCCGAGTACCCCGAGTGCCGGCAGGGCGGCCAGGTCTAGTCCGAGTACCCCGAATGCCGGCAGGGGGTCCAGGTCTAGCCCGAGTGCGGGCAGGGCGGCCCGGTGTACGTCGAGTGCGGGCAAGGCGGCCAAGTCTACTGCGAGTGCGGGCAGGGCAACAGGTCTACCTCCTGGGGGGGAAGGGCGGCCAGGACTACCCGAATGAGGGCAGGGACGAGAGGTCTACCCCGGTATCGGGCAGGGCGGCCAGGTATAGCCCGGCAGCGGGCAGGGCGGCCCGTTGTACCCTGAGTCGCTGGAGGGTCGGAAGGCTCCGCAGAGGGACCTGGACAGGCTGGCTGGCTCGCTCCAGGGCCAATTGTAGGAGCTTTGACAAGGCCAAGTGCCCGGTCCTGCGCTTTGGTCACGACGACCCCCAGGCAACGCTAGGGGCTTGGGGACAGGTGGCTGGAAAGCTGCCCTGCAGAAAAGGCCCCGGGGGTGTTGGTCGACGGCCGGCTGAAGAGGGCCCAGCAGCGTGCCCGAGCGGCCAAGGCGGCCAAGAGCCTCCTGGCCTGGATCGCAAAGAGTGTGGCCAGCGGGACCAGGGGAGCGATCGTGCCCCTGTACTCGGCGCCGCTGAGGCTGCCCCTCGAATACTGAGTTCAGCTTTAGGCCCCTGGCTACGAGAAGGACATTGAGGTGCCGGAGCGTGTCCCGAGGAGGGCGGCGAAGCTGGCGAGGGCTCTGGAGCACAGCTCTTCCAGAGGAGCGGCGGAGGGAGCTGGGCTTGTTCAGCCTGGGGAAGAGGAGGCTGAGGGGAGACCTCATCGCTTCCTACAATTGCCTGAAAGGAGGTTGCGGAGCGGTGGGTGTTGGCCACTTCTCCCCAGGGACGGGCGACGGGACGAGAGGAAGCGGCCTCAGGTCGCGCCAGGGGAGGTTTAGACGCCGTATGAGGACAAAGTTCTGGACTGAGAGAGCGGTGAGACACTGGAAGAAACTGCCCAGGGAAGTGGTGGACTCACCATCCCCGGAGGTAGGTGTTCAAGGAACGTGTGGACGAGGCCTTGTGGGACACGGCTTAATGGGCATGGCAGTCTTTTCCAACCTTTGTGATTGTGTGATTCTGGGAGTGCGAGCAGGGTAGCCCGGTGTACCCCCCCCGAGTGCGGGCAAGGAGGCCTGTTCTACCCCGAGTGCGGGCGGCCGACTGGACGCAGAGTGCGGGCAGGGCGGCCAGGTGTACCCCGAGTGCGTGCAGGGAGGCCCCGAGTACCCCCGAGTGCGGGCAAGGAGGCCAGGTCTATCCCCGAGTACCCCGAGTGCGGGCAAGGAGGCCAGGTCTACCCCTGAGTACCCCGAGTGCGGGCAAGGAGGCCAGGTCTAGCCCGAGTACCCCGAGTGCGGGCAAGGAGGCCAGGTCTAGCCCGAGTACCCCGAGTGCCGGCAGGGCGGCCAGGTCTAGCCCGAGTGCGGGCAGGGCGGCCCGGTGTACGTCGAGTGCAGGCAAGGCGGCAAAGTCTACTGCGAGTGCGGGCAGGGCAACAGGTCTACCCCCTGGGGGGAAGGGCGGCCAGGACTACCCGAATGAGGGCAGGGACGAGAGGTCTACCCCGGTATCGGGCAGGGCGGCCAGGTATAGCCCGGCAGCGGGCAGGGCGGCCCGTTGTACCCTGAGTCGCTGGAGGGTCGGAAGGCTCCGCAGAGGGACCTGGACAGGCTGGCTGGCTCGCTCCAGGGCCAATTGTAGGAGCTTTGACAAGGCCAAGTGCCCGGTCCTGCGCTTTGGTCACGACGACCCCCCAGGCAACGCTAGGGGCTTGGGGACAGGTGGCTGGAAAGCTGCCCTGCAGAAAAGGCCCCGGGGGTGTCTGTCGACAGCCGGCTGAAGAGGGCCCAGCAGCGTGCCCGAGCGGCCAAGGCGGCCAAGAGCCTCCTGGCCTGGATCGCAAAGAGTGTGGCCAGCGGGACCAGGGGAGCGATCGTGCCCCTGTACTCGGCGCCGCTGAGGCTGCCCCTCGAATACTGAGTTCAGCTTTAGGCCCCTGGCTACGAGAAGGACATTGAGGTGCCGGAGCGTGTCCCGAGGAGGGCGGCGAAGCTGGCGAGGGCTCTGGAGCACAGCTCTTCTAGAGGAGCGGCGGAGGGAGCTGGGCTTGTTCAGCCTGGGGAAGAGGAGGCTGAGGGGAGACCTCATCGCTTCCTACAATTGCCTGAAAGGAGGGTTGCGGAGCGGTGGATGTTGGCCACTTCTCCCCAGGGACGGGCGACGGGACGA
Organism: Gavia stellata; assembly: GCF_030936135.1. NCBI lineage: Eukaryota > Metazoa > Chordata > Aves > Gaviiformes > Gaviidae > Gavia > Gavia stellata. The sequence continues at coordinate 22,546 of NW_026776694.1, read as the reverse complement.
GAGGAAGCGGCCTCAGGTCGCGCCAGGGGAGGTTTAGACGCCGTATGAGGACAAAGTTCTGGACTGAGAGAGCGGTGAGACACTGGAAGAAACTGCCCAGGGAAGTGGTGGACTCACCATCCCCGGAGGTAGGTGTTCAAGGAACGTGTGGACGAGGCCTTGTGGGACACGGCTTAATGGGCATGGCAGTCTTTCCAACCTGTGTGATTGTGTGATTCTGGGAGTGCGAGCAGGGTAGCCCGGTGTAGCCCCCCCGAGTGCGGGCAAGGAGGCCTGTTCAACACCCCGAGTGCGGGCGGCCAACTGACGCAGAGTGCGGGCAGGGCGGCCAGGTGTACCCTGAGTGCGTGCAGGGAGGCCCCGAGTACCCCGAGTGCGTGCAGGGAGGCCCCGAGTACCCCCAAGTACCCCGAGTGCGGGCAAGGAGGCCAGGTCTACCCCTGAGTACTCCGAGTGCGGGCAAGGAAGCCAGGTCTAGCCCGAGTACCCCCGAGTGCCGGCAGGGCGGCCAGGTCTAGTCCGAGTACCCCGAATGCCGGCAGGGGGTCCAGGTCTAGCCCGAGTGCGGGCAGGGCGGCCCGGTGTACGTCGAGTGCGGGCAAGGCGGCCAAGTCTACTGCGAGTGCGGGCAGGGCAACAGGTCTACCCCTGGGGGGGAAGGGCGGCCAGGACTACCCGAATGAGGGCAGGGACGAGAGGTCTACCCCGGTATCGGGCAGGGCGGCCAGGTATAGCCCGGCAGCGGGCAGGGCGGCCCGTTGTACCCTGAGTCGCTGGAGGGTCGGAAGGCTCCGCAGAGGGACCTGGACAGGCTGGCTGGCTCGCTCCAGGGCCAATTGTAGGAGCTTTGACAAGGCCAAGTGCCCGGTCCTGCGCTTTGGTCACGACGACCCCCAGGCAACGCTAGGGGCTTGGGGACAGGTGGCTGGAAAGCTGCCCTGCAGAAAAGGCCCCGGGGGTGTTGGTCGACGGCCGGCTGAAGAGGGCCCCAGCAGCGTGCCCGAGCGGCCAAGGCGGCCAAGAGCCTCCTGGCCTGGATCGCAAAGAGTGTGGCCAGCGGGACCAGGGGAGCGATCGTGCCCCTGTACTCGGCGCCGCTGAGGCTGCCCCCTCGAATACTGAGTTCAGCTTTAGGCCCCTGGCTACGAGAAGGACATTGAGGTGCCGGAGCGTGTCCCGAGGAGGGGCGGCGAAGCTGGCGAGGGCTCTGGAGCACAGCTCTTCTAGAGGAGCGGCGGAGGGAGCTGGGCTTGTTCAGCCTGGGGAAGAGGAGGCTGAGGGGAGACCTCATCGCTTCCTACAATTGCCTGAAAGGAGGTTGCGGAGCGGTGGGTGTTGGCCACTTCTCCCAGGGACGGGCGACGGGACGAGAGGAAGCGGCCTCAGGTCGCGCCAGGGGAGGTTTAGACGCCGTATGAGGACAAAGTTCTGGACTGAGAGAGCGGTGAGACACTGGAAGAAACTGCCCAGGGAAGTGGTGGACTCACCATCCCCGGAGGTAGGTGTTCAAGGAACGTGTGGACGAGGCCTTGTGGGACACGGCTTAATGGGCATGGCAGTCTTTTCCAACCTTTGTGATTGTGTGATTCTGGGAGTGCGAGCAGGGTAGCCCGGTGTACCCCCCCCGAGTGCGGGCAAGGAGGCCTGTTCTACCCCGAGTGCGGGCGGCCGACTGGACGCAGAGTGCGGGCAGGGCGGCCAGGTGTACCCCGAGTGCGTGCAGGGAGGCCCCGAGTACCCCCGAGTGCGGGCAAGGAGGCCAGGTCTATCCCCGAGTACCCCGAGTGCGGGCAAGGAGGCCAGGTCTACCCCTGAGTACCCCGAGTGCGGGCAAGGAGGCCAGGTCTAGCCCGAGTACCCCGAGTGCGGGCAAGGAGGCCAGGTCTAGCCCGAGTACCCCGAGTGCCGGCAGGGCGGCCAGGTCTAGCCCGAGTGCGGGCAGGGCGGCCCGGTGTACGTCGAGTGCAGGCAAGGCGGCAAAGTCTACTGCGAGTGCGGGCAGGGGCAACAGGTCTACGCCCCTGGGGGGAAGGGCGGCCAGGACTACCCGAATGAGGGCAGGGACGAGAGGTCTACCCCCGGTATCGGGCAGGGCGGCCAGGTATAGCCCGGCAGCGGGCAGGGGCGGCCCGTTGTACCCTGAGTCGCTGGAGGGTCGGAAGGGCTCCGCAGAGGGGACCTGGACAGGCTGGCTGGCTCGCTCCAGGGCCAATTGTAGGAGCTTTGACAAGGCCAAGTGCCCGGTCCTGCGCTTTGGTCACGACGACCCCCAGGCAACGCTAGGGGCTTGGGGACAGGTGGCTGGAAAGCTGCCCTGCAGAAAAGGCCCCGGGGGTGTCTGTCGACAGCCGGCTGAAGAGGGGCCCAGCAGCGTGCCCGAGCGGCCAAGGCGGCCAAGAGCCTCCTGGCCTGGATCGCAAAGAGTGTGGCCAGCGGGACCAGGGGAGCGATCGTGCCCCTGTACTCGGCGCCGCTGAGGCTGCCCCCTCGAATACTGAGTTCAGCTTTAGGCCCCTGGCTACGAGGAAGGACATTGAGGTGCCGGAGCGTGTCCCGAGGAGGGCGGCGAAGCTGGCGAGGGCTCTGGAGCACAGCTCTTCTAGAGGAGCGGCGGAGGGAGCTGGGCTTGTTCAGCCTGGGGAAGAGGAGGCTGAGGGGAGACCTCATCGCTTCCTACAATTGCCTGAAAGGAGGTTGCGGAGCGGTGGATGTTGGCCACTTCTCCCCAGGGACGGGCGACGGGACGAGAGGAAGCGGCCTCAGGTCGCGCCAGGGGAGGTTTAGACGCCGTATGAGGACAAAGTTCTGGACTGAGAGAGCGGTGAGACACTGGAAGAAACTGCCCAGGGAAGTGGTGGACTCACCATCCCCGGAGGTAGGTGTTCAAGGAACGTGTGGACGAGGCCTTGTGGGACACGGCTTAATGGGCATGGCAGTCTTTTCCAACCTGTGTGATTGTGTGATTCTGGGAGTGCGAGCAGGGTAGCCCGGTGTAGCCCCCCCGAGTGCGGGCAAGGAGGCCTGTTCTACCCCGAGTGCGGGCGGCCAACTGGACGCAGAGTGCGGGCAGGGCGGCCAGGTGTACCCTGAGTGCGTGCAGGGAGGCCCCGAGTACCCCGAGTGCGTGCAGGGAGGCCCCGAGTACCCCCAAGTACCCCGAGTGCGGGCAAGGAGGCCAGGTCTACCCCTGAGTACTCCGAGTGCGGGCAAGGAAGCCAGGTCTAGCCCGAGTACCCCGAGTGCCGGCAGGGCGGCCAGGTCTAGTCCGAGTACCCCGAATGCCGGCAGGGGGTCCAGGTCTAGCCCGAGTGCGGGCAGGGCGGCCCGGTGTACGTCGAGTGCGGGCAAGGCGGCCAAGTCTACTGCGAGTGCGGGCAGGGCAACAGGTCTACCCCCTGGGGGGGAAGGGCGGCCAGGACTACCCGAATGAGGGCAGGGACGAGAGGTCTACCCCGGTATCGGGCAGGGCGGCCAGGTATAGCCCGGCAGCGGGCAGGGCGGCCCGTTGTACCCTGAGTCGCTGGAGGGTCGGAAGGCTCCGCAGAGGGACCTGGACAGGCTGGCTGGCTCGCTCCAGGGCCAATTGTAGGAGCTTTGACAAGGCCAAGTGCCCGGTCCTGCGCTTTGGTCACGACGACCCCCAGGCAACGCTAGGGGCTTGGGGACAGGTGGCTGGAAAGCTGCCCTGCAGAAAAGGCCCCGGGGGTGTTGGTCGACGGCCGGCTGAAGAGGGCCCAGCAGCGTGCCCGAGCGGCCAAGGCGGCCAAGAGCCTCCTGGCCTGGATCGCAAAGAGTGTGGCCAGCGGGACCAGGGGAGCGATCGTGCCCCTGTACTCGGCGCCGCTGAGGCTGCCCCTCGAATACTGAGTTCAGCTTTAGGCCCCTGGCTACAAGAAGGACATTGACGTGCCGGAGCGTGTCCCGAGGAGGGCGGCGAAGCTGGCGAGGGCTCTGGAGCACAGCTCTTCTAGAGGAGCGGCGGAGGGAGCTGGGCTTGTTCAGCCTGGGGAAGAGGAGGCTGAGGGGAGACCTCATCGCTTCCTACAATTGCCTGAAAGGAGGTTGCGGAGCGCGGTGGGTGTTGGCCACTTCTCCCCAGGGACGGGCGACGGGACGAGAGGAAGCGGCCTCAGGTCGCGCCAGGGGAGGTTTAGACGCCGTATGAGGACAAAGTTCTGGACTGAGAGAGCGGTGAGACACTGGAAGAAACTGCCCAGGGAAGTGGTGGACTCACCATCCCCGGAGGTAGGTGTTCAAGGAACGTGTGGACGAGGCCTTGTGGGACACGGCTTAATGGGCATGGCAGTCTTTTCCAACCTTTGTGATTGTGTGATTCTGGGAGTGCGAGCAGGGTAGCCCGGTGTACCCCCCCCGAGTGCGGGCAAGGAGGCCTGTTCTACCCCGAGTGCGGGCGGCCGACTGGACGCAGAGTGCGGGCAGGGCGGCCAGGTGTACCCCGAGTGCGTGCAGGGAGGCCCCGAGTACCCCGAGTGCGGGCAAGGAGGCCAGGTCTACCCCCGAGTACCCCGAGTGCGGGCAAGGAGGCCAGGTCTACCCCTGAGTACTCCGAGTGTGGGCAAGGCGGCCAGGTCTAGCCCGAGTACCCCGAGTGCTGGCAGGGCGGCCAGGTCTAGCCCGAGTGCGGGCAGGGCGGCCCGGTGTACGTCGAGTGCGGGCAAGGCGGCCAAGTCTACTCCGAGTGCGGGCAGGGCAACAGGTCTACCTCCTGGGGGGGAAGGGCGGCCAGGACTACCCGAATGAGGGCAGGGACGAGAGGTCTACCCCGGTATCGGGCAGGGCGGCCAGGTATAGCCCGGCAGCGGGCAGGGCGGCCCGTTGTACCCTGAGTCGCTGGAGGGTCGGAAGGCTCCGCAGAGGGACCTGGACAGGCTGGCTGGCTCGCTCCAGGGCCAATTGTAGGAGCTTTGACAAGGCCAAGTGCCCGGTCCTGCGCTTTGGTCACGACGACCCCCAGGCAACGCTAGGGGCTTGGGGACAGGTGGCTGGAAAGCTGCCCTGCAGAAAAGGCCCCGGGGGTGTTGGTCGACGGCCGGCTGAAGAGGGCCCAGCAGCGTGCCCGAGCGGCCAAGGCGGCCAAGAGCCTCCTGGCCTGGATCGCAAAGAGTGTGGCCAGCGGGACCAGGGGAGCGATCGTGCCCCTGTACGCGGCGCCGCTGAGGCTGCCCCTCGAATACTGAGTTCAGCTTTAGGCCCCTGGCTACGAGAAGGACATTGAGGTGCCGGAGCGTGTCCCGAGGAGGGCGGCGAAGCTGGCGAGGGCTCTGGAGCACAGCTCTTCTAGAGGAGCAGCGGAGGGAGCTGGGCTTGTTCAGCCTGGGGAAGAGGAGGCTGAGGGGAGACCTCATCGCTTCCTACAATTGCCTGAAAGGAGGTTGCGGAGCGGTGGGTGTTGGCCACTTCTCCCCAGGGACGGGCGACGGGACGAGAGGAAGCGGCCTCAGGTCGCGCCAGGGGAGGTTTAGACGCCGTATGAGGACAAAGTTCTGGACTGAGAGAGCGGTGAGACACTGGAAGAAACTGCCCAGGGAAGTGGTGGACTCACCATCCCCGGAGGTAGGTGTTCAAGGAACGTGTGGACGAGGCCTTGTGGGACACGGCTTAATGGGCATGGCAGTCTTTTCCAACCTGTGTGATTGTGTGATTCCGGGAGTGCGAGCAGGGTAGCCCGGTGTACCCCCCCCGAGTGCGGGCAAGGAGGCCTGTTCTACCCCGAGTGCGGGCGGCCGACTGGACGCAGAGTGCGGGCAGGGCGGCCAGGTGTACCCCGAGTGCGTGCAGGGAGGCCCCGAGTACCCCGAGTGCGGGCAAGGAGGCCAGGTCTACCCCCGAGTACCCCGAGTGCGGGCAAGGAGGCCAGGTCTAGCCCGAGTACCCCGAGTGCCGGCAGGGCGGCCAGGTCTAGTCCGAGTGCGCGTAGGGCGGCCCGGTGTACGTCGAGTGCGGGCAAGGCGGCCAAGTCTACTGCGAGTGCGGGCAGGGCAACAGGTCTACCCCCTGGGGGGGAAGGGCGGCCAGGACTACCCGAATGAGGGCAGGGACGAGAGGTCTACCCCGGTATCGGGCAGGGCGGCCAGGTATAGCCCGGCAGCGGGCAGGGCGGCCCGTTGTACCCTGAGTCGCTGGAGGGTCGGAAGGCTCCGCAGAGGGACCTGGACAGGCTGGCTGGCTCGCTCCAGGGCCAATTGTAGGAGCTTTGACAAGGCCAAGTGCCCGGTCCTGCGCTTTGGTCACGACGACCCCCAGGCAACGCTAGGGGCTTGGGGACAGGTGGCTGGAAAGCTGCCCTGCAGAAAAGGCCCCGGGGGTGTCTGTCGACAGCCGGCTGAAGAGGGCCCAGCAGCGTGCCCGAGCGGCCAAGGCGGCCAAGAGCCTCCTGGCCTGGATCACAAAGAGTGTGGCCAGCGGGACCAGGGGAGCGATCGTGCCCCTGTACTCGGCGCCGCTGAGGCTGCCCCTCGAATACTGAGTTCAGCTTTAGGCCCCTGGCTACGAGAAGGACATTGAGGTGCCGGAGCGTGTCCCGAGGAGGGCGGCGAAGCTGGCGAGGGCTCTGGAGCACAGCTCTTCTAGAGGAGCGGCGGAGGGAGCTGGGCTTGTTCAGCCTGGGGAAGAGGAGGCTGAGGGGGAGACCTCATCGCTTCCTACAATTGCCTGAAAGGAGGTTGCGGAGCGGTGGGTGTTGGCCACTTCTCCCCAGGGACGGGCGACGGGACGAGAGGAAGCGGCCTCAGGTCGCGCCAGGGGAGGTTTAGACGCCGTATGAGGACAAAGTTCTGGACTGAGAGAGCGGTGAGACACTGGAAGAAACTGCCCAGGGAAGTGGTGGACTCACCATCCCCGGAGGTAGGTGTTCAAGGAACGTGTGGACGAGGCCTTGTGGGACACGGCTTAATGGGCATGGCAGTCTTTTCCAACCTGTGTGATCGTGTGATTCTGGGAGTGTGAGCAGGGTAGCCTGGTGTACCCCCCCCGAGTGCGGGCAAGGAGGCCTGTTCTACCCCGAGTGCGGGTGGCCGACTGGACACAGAGTGCGGGCAGGGCGGCCAGGTGTACCCCGAGTGCGTGCAGGGAGGCCCCGAGTACCCCGAGTGCGGGCAAGGAGGCCAGGTCTACCCCCGAGTACCCCGAGTGCGGGCAAGGAGGCCAGGTCTACCCCCGAGTACCCCGAGTGTGGGCAAGGCGGCCAGGTCTAGCCCGAGTACCCCGAGTGCTGGCAGGGCGGCCAGGTCTAGCCCGAGTGCGGGCAGGGCGGCCCGGTGTACGTCGAGTGCGGGCAAGGCGGCCAAGTCTACTCCGAGTGCGGGCAGGGCAACAGGTCTACCTCCTGGGGGGGAAGGGCGGCCAGGACTACCCGAATGAGGGCAGGGACGAGAGGTCTACCCCGGTATCGGGCAGGGCGGCCAGGTATAGCCCGGCAGCGGGCAGGGCGGCCCGTTGTACCCTGAGTCGCTGGAGGGTCGGAAGGCTCCGCAGAGGGACCTGGACAGGCTGGCTGGCTCGCTCCAGGGCCAATTGTAGGAGCTTTGACAAGGCCAAGTGCCCGGTCCTGCGCTTTGGTCACGACGACCCCCAGGCAACGCTAGGGGCTTGGGGACAGGTGGCTGGAAAGCTGCCCTGCAGAAAAGGCCCCGGGGGTGTTGGTCGACGGCCGGCTGAAGAGGGCCCAGCAGCGTGCCCGAGCGGCCAAGGCGGCCAAGAGCCTCCTGGCCTGGATCGCAAAGAGTGTGGCCAGCGGGACCAGGGGAGCGATCGTGCCCTGTACTCGGCGCCGCTGAGGCTGCCCCTCGAATACTGAGTTCAGCTTTAGGCCCCTGGCTACGAGAAGGACATTGAGGTGCCGGAGCGTGTCCCGAGGAGGGCGGCGAAGCTGGCGAGGGCTCTGGAGCACAGCTCTTCTAGAGGAGCGGCGGAGGGAGCTGGGCTTGTTCAGCCTGGGGAAGAGGAGGCTGAGGGGAGACCTCATCGCTTCCTACAATTGCCTGAAAGGAGGTTGCGGAGCGGTGGGTGTTGGCCACTTCTCCCCAGGGACGGGCGACGGGACGAGAGGAAGCGGCCTCAGGTCGCGCCAGGGGAGGTTTAGACGCCGTATGAGGACAAAGTTCTGGACTGAGAGAGCGGTGAGACACTGGAAGAAACTGCCCAGGGAAGTGGTGGACTCACCATCCCCGGAGGTAGGCGTTCAAGGAACGTGTGGACGAGGCCTTGTGGGACACGGCTTAATGGGCATGGCAGTCTTTTCCAACCTTTGTGATTCTGTGATTGTGGGAGTGCGAGCAGGGTAGCCCGGTGTACCCCCCCCGAGTGCGGGCAAGGAGGCCTGTTCTACCCCGAGTGTGGGCGGCCGACTGGACGCAGAGTGCGGGCAGGGCGGCCAGGTGTACCCCGAGTGCGTGCAGGGAGGCCCCGAGTACCCCGAGTGTGGGCAAGGAGGCCAGGTCTACCCCCGAGTACCCCGAGTGCGGGCAAGGAGGCCAGGTCTAGCCCGAGTACCCCGAGTGCCGGCAGGGCGGCCAGGTCTAGCCCGAGTGCGGGCAGGGCGGCCCGGTGTACGTCGAGTGCGGGCAAGGCGGCCAAGTCTACTCTGAGTGCGGGCAGGGCAACAGGTCTACCCCCTTGGCGGGGAAGGGCGGCCAGGACTACCCGAATGAGGGCAGGGACGAGAGGTCTACCCCGGTATCGGGCAGGGCGGCCAGGTATAGCCCGGCAGCGGGCAGGGCGGCCCGTTGTACCCTGAGTCGCTGGAGGGTCGGAAGGCTCCGCAGAGGGACCTGGACAGGCTGGCTGGCTCGCTCCAGGGCCAATTGTAGGAGCTTTGACAAGGCCAAGTGCCCGGTCCTGCGCTTTGGTCATGACGACCCCCAGGCAACGCTAGGGGCTTGGGGACAGGTGGCTGGAAAGCTGCCCTGCAGAAAAGGCCCCGGGGGTGTTGGTCGACGGCCGGCTGAAGAGGGCCCAGCAGCGTGCCCGAGCGGCCAAGGCGGCCAAGAGCCTCCTGGCCTGGATCGCAAAGAGTGTGGCCAGCGGGACCAGGGGAGCGATCGTGCCCCTGTACGCGGCGCCGCTGAGGCTGCCCCTTGAATACTGAGTTCAGCTTTAGGCCCCTGGCTACGAGAAGGATATTGAGGTGCCGGAGCGTGTCCCGAGGAGGGCGGCGAAGCTGGCGAGGGCTCTGGAGCACAGCTCTTCTAGAGGAGCGGCGGAGGGAGCTGGGCTTGTTCAGCCTGGGGAAGAGGAGGCTGAGGGGAGACCTCATCGCTCCCTACAATTGCCTGAAAGGAGGTTGCGGAGCGGTGGGTGTTGGCCACTTCTCCCCAGGGACGCGCGACGGGACGAGAGGAAGCGGCCTCAGGTCGCGCCAGGGGAGGTTTAGACGCCGTATGAGGACAAAGTTCTGGACTGAGAGAGCGGTGAGACACTGGAAGAAACTGCCCAGGGAAGTGGTGGACTCACCATCCCCGGAGGTAGGTGTTCAAGGAACGTGTGGACGAGGCCTTGTGGGACACGGCTTAATGGGCATGGCAGTCTTTTCCAACCTGTGTGATCGTGTGATTCTGGGAGTGTGAGCAGGGTAGCCTGGTGTACCCCCCCCGAGTGCGGGCAAGGAGGCCTGTTCTACCCCTAGTGCGGGCGGCCGACTGGACACAGAGTGCGGGCAGGGCGGCCAGGTGTACCCCGAGTGCGTGCAGGGAGGCCCCAAGTACCCCGAGTGCGGGCAAGGAGGCCAGGTCTACCCCCGAGTACCCCGAGTGTGGGCAAGGAGGCCAGGTCTACCCCTGAGTACTCCGAGTGCGGGCAAGGCGGCCAGGTCTCGCCCGAGTACCCCGAGTGCCGGCAGGGCGGCCAGATCTAGCCCGAGTGCGGGCAGGGCGGCCCGGTGTACGTCGAGTGCAGGCAAGGCGGCCAAGTCTACTCTGAGTGCGGGCAGGGCAACAGGTCTACCCCCTGGGGGGAAGGGCGGCCAGGACTACCCGAATGAGGGCAGGGACGAGAGGTCTACCCCGGTATCGGGCAGGGCGGCCAGGTATAGCCCGGCAGCGGGTAGGGCGGCCCGTTGTACCCTGAGTCGCTGGAGGGTCGGAAGGCTCCGCAGAGGGACCTGGACAGGCTGGCTGGCTCGCTCCAGGGCCAATTGTAGGAGCTTTGACAAGGCCAAGTGCCCGGTCCTGCGCTTTGGTCACGACGACCCCCAGGCAACGCTAGGGGCTTGGGGACAGGTGGCTGGAAAGCTGCCCTGCAGAAAAGGCCGCGGGGGTGTTTGTCGACGGCCGGCTGAAGAGGGCCCAGCAGCGTGCCCGAGCGGCCAAGGCGGCCAAGAGCCTCCTGGCCTGGATCGCAAAGAGTGTGGCCAGCGGGACCAGGGGAGCGATCGTGCCCCTGTACTCGGCGCTGCTGAGGCTGCCCCTCGAATACTGAGTTCAGCTTTAGGCCCCTGGCTACGAGAAGGACATTGAGGTGCCGGAGCGTGTCCCGAGGAGGGCGGCGAAGCTGGCGAGGGCTCTGGAGCACAGCTCTTCTAGAGGAGCGGCGGAGGGAGCTGGGCTTGTTCAGCCTGGGGAAGAGGAGGCTGAGGGGAGACCTCATCGCTTCCTACAATTGCCTGAAAGGAGGTTGCGGAGCGGTGGGTGTTGGCCACTTCTCCCCAGGGACGGGCAATGGGACGAGAGGAAGCGGCCTCAGGTCGCGCCAGGGGAGGTTTAGACGCCGTATGAGGACAAAGTTCTGGACTGAGAGAGCGGTGAGACACTGGAAGAAACTGCCCAGGGAAGTGGTGGACTCACCATCCCCGGAGGTAGGTGTTCAAGGAACGTGTGGACGAGGCCTTGTGGGACACGGCTTAATGGGCATGGCAGTCTTTTCCAACCTGTGTGATCGTGTGATTCTGGGAGTGTGAGCAGGGTAGCCTGGTGTACCCCCCCCGAGTGCGGGCAAGGAGGCCTGTTCTACCCCGAGTGCGGGCGGCCGACTGGACACAGAGTGCGGGCAGGGCGGCCAGGTGTACCCCGAGTGCGTGCAGGGAGGCCCCGAGTACCCCGAGTGCGGGCAAGGAGGCCAGGTCTACCCCCAAGTACCCCGAGTGCGGGCAAGGAGGCCAGGTCTAGCCCGAGTACCCCGAGTGCCGGCAGGGCGGCCAGGTCTAGCCCGAGTGCGCGCAGGGCGGCCCGGTGTACGTCGAGTGCGGGCAGGGCGGCCAAGTCTACTCTGAGTGCGGGCAGGGCAACAGGTCTACCCCCTGGGGGGGAAGGGCGGCCAGGACTACCCGAATGAGGGCAGGGACGAGAGGTCTACCCCGGTATCGGGCAGGGCGGCCAGGTATAGCCCGGCAGCGGGCAGGGCGGCCCGTTGTACCCTGAGTCGCTGGAGGGTCGGAAGGCTCCGCAGAGGGACCTGGACAGGCTGGCTGGCTCGCTCCAGGGCCAATTGTAGGAGCTTTGACAAGGCCAAGTGCCCGGTCCTGCGCTTTGGTCACGACGACCCCATGCAACGCTAGGGGCTTGGGGACAGGTGGCTGGAAAGCTGCCCTGCAGAAAAGGCCCCGGGGGTGTTGGTCGACGGCCGGCTGAAGAGGGCCCAGCAGCGTGCCCGAGCGGCCAAGGCGGCCAAGAGCCTCCTGGCCTGGATCGCAAAGAGTGTGGCCAGCGGGACCAGGGGAGCGATCGTGCCCCTGTACTCGGCGCCGCTGAGGCTGCCCCTCGAATACTGAGTTCAGCTTTAGGCCCCTGGCTACGAGAAGGACATTGAGGTGCCGGAGCGTGTCCCGAGGAGGGCGGCGAAGCTGGCGAGGGCTCTGGAGCACAGCTCTTCTAGAGGAGCGGCGGAGGGAGCTGGGCTTGTTCAGCCTGGGGAAGAGGAGGCTGAGGGGAGACCTCATCGCTTCCTACAATTGCCTGAAAGGAGGTTGCGGAGCGGTGGGTGTTGGCCACTTCTCCCCAGGGACGGGCAATGGGACGAGAGGAAGCGGCCTCAGGTCGCGCCAGGGGAGGTTTAGACGCCGTATGAGGACAAAGTTCTGGACTGAGAGAGCGGTGAGACACTGGAAGAAACTGCCCAGGGAAGTGGTGGACTCACCATCCCCGGAGGTAGGTGTTCAAGGAACGTGTGGACGAGGCCTTGTGGGACACGGCTTAATGGGCATGGCAGTCTTTTCCAACCTGTGTGATCGTGTGATTCTGGGAGTGTGAGCAGGGTAGCCTGGTGTACCCCCCCCGAGTGCGGGCAAGGAGGCCTGTTCTACCCCGAGTGCGGGCGGCCGACTGGACACAGAGTGCGGGCAGGGCGGCCAGGTGTACCCCGAGTGCGTGCAGGGAGGCCCCGAGTACCCCGAGTGCGGGCAAGGAGGCCAGGTCTACCCCCGACTACCCCGAGTGCGGGCAAGGAGGCCAGGTCTACCCCTGAGTACTCCGAGTGCGGGCAAGGCGGCCAGGTCTCGCCCGAGTACCCCGAGTGCCAGCAGGGCGGCCAGATCTAGCCCGAGTGCGGGCAGGGCGGCCCGGTGTACGTCGAGTGCGGGCAAGGCGGCCAAGTCTACTCTGAGTGCGGGCAGGGCAACAGGTCTACCCCCTGGGGGGGAAGGGCGGCCAGGACTACCCGAATGAGGGCAGGGACGAGAGGTCTACCCCGGTATCGGGCAGGGCGGCCAGGTATAGCCCGGCAGCGGGTAGGGCGGCCCGTTGTACCCTGAGTCGCTAAGGGTCGGAAGGCTCCGCAGAGGGACCTGGACAGGCTGGCTGGCTCGCTCCAGGGCCAATTGTAGGAGCTTTGACAAGGCCAAGTGCCCGGTCCTGCGCTTTGGTCACGACGACCCCCAGGCAACGCTAGGGGCTTGGGGACAGGTGGTTGGAAAGCTGCCCTGCAGAAAAGGCCGCGGGGGTGTTTGTCGACGGCCGGCTGAAGAGGGCCCAGCAGCGTGCCCGAGCGGCCAAGGCGGCCAAGAGCCTCCTGGCCTGGATCGCAAAGAGTGTGGCCAGCGGGACCAGGGGAGCGATCGTGCCCCTGTACTCGGCGCCGCTGAGGCTGCCCCTCGAATACTGAGTTCAGCTTTAGGCCCCTGGCTACGAGAAGGACATTGAGGTGCCGGAGCGTGTCCCGAGGAGGGCGGCGAAGCTGGCGAGGGCTCTGGAGCACAGCTCTTCTAGAGGAGCGGCGGAGGGAGCTGGGCTTGTTCAGCCTGGGGAAGAGGAGGCTGAGGGGAGACCTCATCGCTTCCTACAATTGCCTGAAAGGAGGTTGCGGAGCGGTGGGTGTTGGCCACTTCTCCCCAGGGACGGGCAATGGGACGAGAGGAAGCGGCCTCAGGTCGCGCCAGGGGAGGTTTAGACGCCGTATGAGGACAAAGTTCTGGACTGAGAGAGCGGTGAGACACTGGAAGAAACTGCCCAGGGAAGTGGTGGACTCACCATCCCCGGAGGTAGGCGTTCAAGGAACGTGTGGACGAGGCCTTGTGGGACACGGCTTAATGGGCATGGCAGTCTTTTCCAACCTGTGTGATTCTGTGATTCTGGGAGTGCGAGCAGGGTAGCCCGGTGTAGCCCCCCCGAGTGCGGGCAAGGAGGCCTGTTCTACCCCGAGTGCGGGTGGCCGACTGGACGCAGAGTGCGGGCAGGGCGGCCAGGTGTACCCCGAGTGCGTGCAGGGAGGCCCCGAGTACCCCGAGTGCGGGCAAGGAGGCCAGGTCTACCCCCAAGTACCCCGAGTGCGGGCAAGGAGGCCAGGTCTAGCCCGAGTACCCCGAGTGCCGGCAGGGCGGCCAGGTCTAGCCCGAGTGCGCGCAGGGCGGCCCGGTGTACGTCGAGTGCGGGCAGGGCGGCCAAGTCTACTCTGAGTGCGGGCAGGGCAACAGGTCTACCCCCTGGGGGGGAAGGGCGGCCAGGACTACCCGAATGAGGGCAGGGACGAGAGGTCTACCCCGGTATCGGGCAGGGCGGCCAGGTATAGCCCGGCAGCGGGCAGGGCGGCCCGTTGTACCCTGAGTCGCTGGAGGGTCGGAAGGCTCCGCAGAGGGACCTGGACAGGCTGGCTGGCTCGCTCCAGGGCCAATTGTAGGAGCTTTGACAAGGCCAAGTGCCCGGTCCTGCGCTTTGGTCACGACGACCCCATGCAACGCTAGGGGCTTGGGGACAGGTGGCTGGAAAGCTGCCCTGCAGAAAAGGCCCCGGGGGTGTTGGTCGACGGCCGGCTGAAGAGGGCCCAGCAGCGTGCCCGAGCGGCCAAGGCGGCCAAGAGCCTCCTGGCCTGGATCGCAAAGAGTGTGGCCAGCGGGACCAGGGGAGCGATCGTGCCCCTGTACTCGGCGCCGCTGAGGCTGCCCCTCGAATACTGAGTTCAGCTTTAGGCCCCTGGCTACGAGAAGGACATTGAGGTGCCGGAGCGTGTCCCGAGGAGGGCGGCGAAGCTGGCGAGGGCTCTGGAGCACAGCTCTTCTAGAGGAGCAGCGGAGGGAGCTGGGCTTGTTCAGCCTGGGGAAGAGGAGGCTGAGGGGAGACCTCATCGCTTCCTACAATTGCCTGAAAGGAGGTTTCGGAGCAGTGGGTGTTGGCCACTTCTCCCCAGGGACGGGCGACGGGACGAGAGGAAGCGGCCTCAGGTCGCGCCAGGGGAGGTTTAGACGCCGTATGAGGACAAAGTTCTGGACTGAGAGAGCGGTGAGACACTGGAAGAAACTGCCCAGGGAAGTGGTGGACTCACCATCCCCGGAGGTAGGTGTTCAAGGAACGTGTGGACGAGGCCTTGTGGGACACGGCTTAATGGGCATGGCAGTCTTTTCCAACCTTTGTGATTCTGTGATTGTGGGAGTGCGAGCAGGGTAGCCCGGTGTACCCCCCCCGAGTGCGGGCAAGGAGGCCTGTTCTACCCCGAGTGCGAGCGGCCGACTGGACGCAGAGTGCGGGCAGGGCGGCCAGGTGTACCCCGAGTGCGTGCAGGGAGGCCCCGAGTACCCCGAGTGTGGGCAAGGAGGCCAGGTCTACCCCCGAGTACCCCGAGTGCGGGCAAGGAGGCCAGGTCTAGCCCGAGTACCCCGAGTGCCGGCAGGGCGGCCAGGTCTAGCCCGAGTGCGGGCAGGGCGGCCCGGTGTACGTCGAGTGCGGGCAAGGCGGCCAAGTCTACTCTGAGTGCGGGCAGGGCAACAGGTCTACCCCCTGGGGGGAAGGGCGGCCAGGACTACCCGAATGAGGGCAGGGACGAGAGGTCTACCCCGGTATCGGGCAGGGCGGCCAGGTATAGCCCGGCAGCGGGCAGGGCGGCCCGTTGTACCCTGAGTCGCTGGAGGGTCGGAAGGCTCCGCAGAGGGACCTGGACAGGCTGGCTGGCTCGCTCCAGGGCCAATTGTAGGAGCTTTGACAAGGCCAAGTGCCCGGTCCTGCGCTTTGGTCACGACGACCCCCAGGCAACGCTAGGGGCTTGGGGACAGGTGGCTGGAAAGCTGCCCTGCAGAAAAGGCCCCGGGGGTGTTGGTCGACGGCCAGCTGAAGAGGGCCCAGCAGCGTGCCCGAGCGGCCAAGGCGGCCAAGAGCCTCCTGGCCTGGATCGCAAAGAGTGTGGCCAGCGGGACCAGGGGAGCGATCGTGCCCCTGTACTCGGCGCCGCTGAGGCTGCCCCTCGAATACTGAGTTCAGCTTTAGGCCCCTGGCTACGAGAAGGACATTGAGGTGCCGGAGCGTGTCCCGAGGAGGGCGGCGAAGCTGGCGAGGGCTCTGGAGCACAGCTCTTCTAGAGGAGCGGCGGAGGGAGCTGGGCTTGTTCAGCCTGGGGAAGAGGAGGCTGAGGGGAGACCTCATCGCTTCCTACAATTGCCTGAAAGGAGGTTGCGGAGCAGTGGGTGTTGGCCACTTCTCCCCAGGGACGGGCGACGGGACGAGAGGAAGCGGCCTCAGGTCGCGCCAGGGGAGGTTTAGACGCCGTATGAGGACAAAGTTCTGGACTGAGAGAGCGGTGAGACACTGGAAGAAACTGCCCAGGGAAGTGGTGGACTCACCATCCCCGGAGGTAGGCGTTCAAGGAACGTGTGGACGAGGCCTTGTGGGACACGGCTTAATGGGCATGGCAGTCTTTTCCAACCTGTGTGATCGTGTGATTCTGGGAGTGTGAGCAGGGTAGCCTGGTGTACCCCCCCCGAGTGCGGGCAAGGAGGCCTGTTCTACCCCTAGTGCGGGCGGCCGACTGGACACAGAGTGCGGGCAGGGCGGCCAGGTGTACCCCGAGTGCGTGCAGGGAGGCCCCAAGTACCCCGAGTGCGGGCAAGGAGGCCAGGTCTACCCCCGAGTACCCCGAGTGTGGGCAAGGAGGCCAGGTCTACCCCTGAGTACCCCGAGTGCGGGCAAGGCGGCCAGGTCTCGCCCGAGTACCCCGAGTGCCGGCAGGGCGGCCAGATCTAGCCCGAGTGCGGGCAGGGCGGCCCGGTGTACGTCGAGTGCAGGCAAGGCGGCCAAGTCTACTCTGAGTGCGGGCAGGGCAACAGGTCTACCCCCTGGGGGGAAGGGCGGCCAGGACTACCCGAATGAGGGCAGGGACGAGAGGTCTACCCCGGTATCGGGCAGGGCGGCCAGGTATAGCCCGGCAGCGGGTAGGGCGGCCCGTTGTACCCTGAGTCGCTGGAGGGTCGGAAGGCTCCGCAGAGGGACCTGGACAGGCTGGCTGGCTCGCTCCAGGGCCAATTGTAGGAGCTTTGACAAGGCCAAGTGCCCGGTCCTGCGCTTTGGTCACGACGACCCCCAGGCAACGCTAGGGGCTTGGGGACAGGTGGCTGGAAAGCTGCCCTGCAGAAAAGGCCGCGGGGGTGTTTGTCGACGGCCGGCTGAAGAGGGCCCAGCAGCGTGCCCGAGCGGCCAAGGCGGCCAAGAGCCTCCTGGCCTGGATCGCAAAGAGTGTGGCCAGCGGGACCAGGGGAGCGATCGTGCCCCTGTACTCGGCGCTGCTGAGGCTGCCCCTCGAATACTGAGTTCAGCTTTAGGCCCCTGGCTACGAGAAGGACATTGAGGTGCCGGAGCGTGTCCCGAGGAGGGCGGCGAAGCTGGCGAGGGCTCTGGAGCACAGCTCTTCTAGAGGAGCGGCGGAGGGAGCTGGGCTTGTTCAGCCTGGGGAAGAGGAGGCTGAGGGGAGACCTCATCGCTTCCTACAATTGCCTGAAAGGAGGTTGCGGAGCGGTGGGTGTTGGCCACTTCTCCCCAGGGACGGGCAATGGGACGAGAGGAAGCGGCCTCAGGTCGCGCCAGGGGAGGTTTAGACGCCGTATGAGGACAAAGTTCTGGACTGAGAGAGCGGTGAGACACTGGAAGAAACTGCCAGGGAAGTGGTGGGACTCACCATCCCCGGAGGTAGGTGTTCAAGGAACGTGTGGACGAGGCCTTGTGGGACACGGCTTAATGGGCATGGCAGTCTTTTCAACCTGTGTGATCGTGTGATTCTGGGAGTGTGAGCAGGGTAGCCTGGTGTACCCCCCCCGAGTGCGGGCAAGGAGGCCTGTTCTACCCCGAGTGCGGGCGGCCCGACTGGACACAGAGTGCGGGCAGGGCGGCCAGGTGTACCCCGAGTGCGTGCAGGGAGGCCCCGAGTACCCCGAGTGCGGGCAAGGAGGGCCAGGTCTACCCCCGACTACCCCGAGTGCGGGCAAGGAGGCCAGGTCTACCCCTGAGTACTCCGAGTGCGGGCAAGGCGGCCAGGTCTCGCCCGAGTACCCCGAGTGCCAGCAGGGCGGCCAGATCTAGCCCGAGTGCGGGCAGGGCGGCCCGGTGTACGTCGAGTGCGGGCAAGGCGGCCAAGTCTACTCTGAGTGCGGGCAGGGCAACAGGTCTACCCCCTGGGGGGAAGGGCGCCAGGACTACCCGAATGAGGGCAGGGACGAGAGGTCTACCCCGGTATCGGGCAGGGCGGCCAGGTATAGCCCGGCAGCGGGTAGGGCGGCCCGTTGTACCCTGAGTCGCTAAGGGTCGGAAGGCTCCGCAGAGGGACCTGGACAGGCTGGCTGGCTCGCTCCAGGGCCAATTGTAGGAGCTTTGACAAGGCCAAGTGCCCGGTCCTGCGCTTTGGTCACGACGACCCCCAGGCAACGCTAGGGGCTTGGGGACAGGTGGTTGGAAAGCTGCCCTGCAGAAAAGGCCGCGGGGGTGTTTGTCGACGGCCGGCTGAAGAGGGCCCAGCAGCGTGCCCGAGCGGCCAAGGCGGCCAAGAGCCTCCTGGCCTGGATCGCAAAGAGTGTGGCCAGCGGGACCAGGGGAGCGATCGTGCCCCTGTACTCGGCGCCGCTGAGGCTGCCCCTCGAATACTGAGTTCAGCTTTAGGCCCCTGGCTACGAGAAGGACATTGAGGTGCCGGAGCGTGTCCCGAGGAGGGCGGCGAAGCTGGCGAGGGCTCTGGAGCACAGCTCTTCTAGAGGAGCGGCGGAGGGAGCTGGGCTTGTTCAGCCTGGGGAAGAGGAGGCTGAGGGGAGACCTCATCGCTTCCTACAATTGCCTGAAAGGAGGTTGCGGAGCGGTGGGTGTTGGCCACTTCTCCCCAGGGACGGGCAATGGGACGAGAGGAAGCGGCCTCAGGTCGCGCCAGGGGAGGTTTAGACGCCATATGAGGACAAAGTTCTGGACTGAGAGAGCGGTGAGACACTGGAAGAAACTGCCCAGGGAAGTGGTGGACTCACCATCCCCGGAGGTAGGCGTTCAAGGAACGTGTGGACGAGGCCTTGTGGGACACGGCTTAATGGCATGGCAGTCTTTTCCAACCTGTGTGATTCTGTGATTCTGGGAGTGCGAGCAGGGTAGCCCGGTGTAGCCCCCCCGAGTGCGGGCAAGGAGGCCTGTTCTACCCCGAGTGCGGGCGGCCGACTGGACGCAGAGTGCGGGCAGGGCGGCCAGGTGTACCCCGAGTGCGTGCAGGGAGGCCCCGAGTACCCCGAGTGCGGGCAAGGAGGCCAGGTCTACCCCCAAGTACCCCGAGTGCGGGCAAGGAGGCCAGGTCTAGCCCGAGTACCCCGAGTGCCGGCAGGGCGGCCAGGTCTAGCCCGAGTGCGCGCAGGGCGGCCCGGTGTACGTCGAGTGCGGGCAGGGCGGCCAAGTCTACTCTGAGTGCGGGCAGGGCAACAGGTCTACCCCCTGGGGGGGAAGGGCGGCCAGGACTACCCGAATGAGGGCAGGGACGAGAGGTCTACCCCGGTATCGGGCAGGGCGGCCAGGTATAGCCCGGCAGCGGGCAGGGCGGCCCGTTGTACCCTGAGTCGCTGGAGGGTCGGAAGGCTCCGCAGAGGGACCTGGACAGGCTGGCTGGCTCGCTCCAGGGCCAATTGTAGGAGCTTTGACAAGGCCAAGTGCCCGGTCCCTGCGCTTTGGTCACGACGACCCCATGCAACGCTAGGGGCTTGGGGGACAGGTGGCTGGAAAGCTGCCCTGCAGAAAAGGCCCCGGGGGTGTTGGTCGACGGCCGGCTGAAGAGGGCCCCAGCAGCGTGCCCGAGCGGCCAAGGCGGCCAAGAGCCTCCTGGCCTGGATCGCAAAGAGTGTGGCCAGCGGGACCAGGGAGCGATCGTGCCCCTGTACTCGGCGCCGCTGAGGCTGCCCCTCGAATACTGAGTTCAGCTTTAGGCCCCTGGCTACGAGAAGGACATTGAGGTGCCGGAGCGTGTCCCGAGGAGGGCGGCGAAGCTGGCGAGGGCTCTGGAGCACAGCTCTCTAGAGGAGCGGCGGAGGGAGCTGGGCTTGTTCAGCCTGGGGAAGAGGAGGCTGAGGGGAGACCTCATCGCTTCCTACAATTGCCTGAAAGGAGGTTGCGGAGCGGTGGGTGTTGGCCACTTCTCCCCAGGGACGGGCAATGGGACGAGAGGAAGCGGCCTCAGGTCGCGCCAGGGGAGGTTTAGACGCCGTATGAGGACAAAGTTCTGGACTGAGAGAGCGGTGAGACACTGGAAGAAACTGCCCAGGGAAGTGGTGGACTCACCATCCCCGGAGGTAGGTGTTCAAGGAACGTGTGGACGAGGCCTTGTGGGACACGGCTTAATGGGCATGGCAGTCTTTTCCAACCTGTGTGATCGTGTGATTCTGGGAGTGTGAGCAGGGTAGCCTGGTGTACCCCCCCGAGTGCGGGCAAGGAGGCCTGTTCTACCCCGAGTGCGGGCGGCCGACTGGACACAGAGTGCGGGCAGGGCGGCCAGGTGTACCCCGAGTGCGTGCAGGGAGGCCCCGAGTACCCGAGTGCGGGCAAGGAGGCCAGGTCTACCCCCGACTACCCCGAGTGCGGGCAAGGAGGCCAGGTCTACCCCTGAGTACTCCGAGTGCGGGCAAGGCGGCCAGGTCTCGCCCGAGTACCCCGAGTGCCAGCAGGGCGGCCAGATCTAGCCCGAGTGCGGGCAGGGCGGCCCGGTGTACGTCGAGTGCGGGCAAGGCGGCCAGTCTACTCTGAAGTGCGGGCAGGGCAACAGGTCTACCCCCTGGGGGGGAAGGGCGGCCAGGACTACCCGAAATGAGGGCAGGGACGAGAGGGTCTACCCCGGTATCGGGCAGGGCGGCCAGGTATAGCCCCGGCAGCGGGTAGGGCGGCCCGTTGTACCCTGAGTCGCTAAGGGTCGGAAGGCTCCGCAGAGGGACCTGGACAGGCTGGCTGGCTCGCTCCAGGGCCAATTGTAGGAGCTTTGACAAGGCCAAGTGCCCGGTCCTGCGCTTTGGTCACGACGACCCCCAGGCAACGCTAGGGGCTTGGGACAGGTGGTTGGAAAGCTGCCCTGCAGAAAAGGCCGCGGGGGTGTTTGTCGACGGCGGCTGAAGAGGGCCCAGCAGCGTGCCCGAGCGGCCAAGGCGGCCAAGAGCCTCCTGGCCTGGATCGCAAAGAGTGTGGCCAGCGGGACCAGGGGAGCGATCGTGCCCCTGTACTCGCGCCGCTGAGGCTGCCCCTCGAATACTGAGTTCAGCTTTAGGCCCTGGCTACGAGAAGGACATTGAGGTGCCGGAGCGTGTCCCGAGGAGGGCGGCGAAGCTGGCGAGGGCTCTGGAGCACAGCTCTTCTAGAGGAGCGGCGGAGGGAGCTGGGCTTGTTCAGCCTGGGGAAGAGGAGGCTGAGGGGAGACCTCATCGCTTCCTACAATTGCCTGAAAGGAGGTTGCGGAGCGGTGGGTGTTGGCCACTTCTCCCCAGGGACGGGCAATGGGACGAGAGGAAGCGGCCTCAGGTCGCGCCAGGGGAGGTTTAGACGCCGTATGAGGACAAAGTTCTGGACCTGAGAGAGCGGTGAGACACTGGAAGAAACTGCCCAGGGAAGTGGTGGACTCACCATCCCCGGAGGTAGGCGTTCAAGGAACGTGTGGACGAGGCCTTGTGGGACACGGCTTAATGGGCATGGCAGTCTTTTCCAACCTGTGTGATTCTGTGATTCTGGGAGTGCGAGCAGGGTAGCCCGGTGTAGCCCCCCCCGAGTGCGGGCAAGGAGGCCTGTTCTACCCCGAGTGCGGGTGGCCGACTGGACGCAGAGTGCGGGCAGGGCGGCCAGGTGTACCCCGAGTGCGTGCAGGGAGGCCCCGAGTACCCCGAGTGCGGGCAAGGAGGCCAGGTCTACCCCCAAGTACCCCGAGTGCGGGCAAGGAGGCCAGGTCTAGCCCGAGTACCCCGAGTGCCGGCAGGGCGGCCAGGTCTAGCCCGAGTGCGCGCAGGGCGGCCCGGTGTACGTCGAGTGCGGGCAGGGCGGCCAAGTCTACTCTGAGTGCGGGCAGGGCAACAGGTCTACCCCCTGGGGGGGAAGGGCGGCCAGGACTACCCGATGAGAATGAGGCAGGGACGAGAGGTCTACCCCGGTATCGGGCAGGGCGGCCAGGTATAGCCCGGCAGCGGGCAGGGCGGCCCGTTGTACCCTGAGTCGCTGGAGGGTCGGAAGGCTCCGCAGAGGGACCTGGACAGGCTGGCTGGCTCGCTCCAGGGCCAATTGTAGGAGCTTTGACAAGGCCAAGTGCCCGGTCCTGCGCTTTGGTCACGACGACCCCATGCAACGCTAGGGGCTTGGGGACAGGTGGCTGGAAAGCTGCCCTGCAGAAAAGGCCCCCGGGGGTGTTGGTCGACGGCCGGCTGAAGAGGGCCCAGCAGCTGTGCCCGAGCGGCCAAGGCGGCCAAGAGCCTCCTGGCCTGGATCGCAAAGAGTGTGGCCAGCGGGACCAGGGGAGCGATCGTGCCCCTGTACTCGCGCCGCTGAGGCTGCCCCTCGAATACTGAGTTCAGCTTTAGGCCCCTGGCTACGAGAAGGACATTGAGGGCCGGAGCGTGTCCCGAGGAGGGCGGCGAAGCTGGCGAGGGCTCTGGAGCACAGCTCTTCTAGAGGAGCAGCGGAGGGAGCTGGGCTTGTTCAGCCTGGGAAGAGGAGGCTGAGGGAGACCTCATCGCTTCCTACAATTGCCTGAAAGGAGGTTTCGGAGCAGTGGGTGTTGGCCACTTCTCCCCAGGGACGGGCGACGGGACGAGAGGAAGCGGCCTCAGGTCGCGCCAGGGAGGTTTAGACGCCGTATGAGGACAAAGTTCTGGACTGAGAGAGCGGTGAGACACTGGAAGAAACTGCCCAGGGAAGTGGTGGAA